>NC_142339.1:8571060-8873257 GCF_054954075.1 Amborella trichopoda
AAAGGTGAAATAACTGTTAGTTACTTGCCCTTATCAGATATGACCGCTGATCCATTAACAAAAGGTTTAAGTGTTGAACACATTGTCTAAATACACTAGCTTAATGGAACTTAAAAATGTTTAAGTCAATCAATTTTCATGAGTGATAAATCCGCATTAGTGTGAAAATCCTCATGATAGATATTTATTCAGTTTTCATAAGTGATAAATCCGTATTAACATGAAAATCCTCATGATGGACGTCTGTTCAGTTTCCATGAGTAATAAATCTGTATTATCGTGAAAATCCTCATGATTGACATTTATTAACTAAATGGGACTTAAACATTTTTTTTTCAGTTAAACATTTTTTCATGAGTGACAAATTCGCATTAGCGTGAAAATCTTCATAATAGAAGTTTGTTATAAGAGATATATCCATAAAAACGTGAGAAAAACCTCATGAAAAGATATTTTCTTAGAGGTCATACTCAAAAGTGGGAGTATGCATGTAACTTATTAAGGTCATACTTAAAAGTAGGAGTATGTATGTAACTTATTATGCTCAGCAATCATAGTCAAGTGAGAGATGTTGACCCGTATAGCTATGAAGCCTTACTTGTCTTAACCTACATTTGTAGGAATTCCATATATCCAACGGTCATATCCATATGAATGTAACCCTTTAGAAACCCGTTGGAGATCAGGGAACTCTTTCATTTATCAGATACCAGTTGGAGAAATATAACAGTTATATCTTCTTCTCCATATAAAATAGGAAGCTAGAGAGAGGATGCACACAGTAAGGAAAAGGCACATCCAATGGTCATATCCATATGAACGTAACCCTTTAGAAATCCATTGGAGATCAGGGAACCCTTTTGTTTCTCAGAGACCAGTAAGAGAAATGCAACAGTTACCCTTTCTTCTCCCTATAAAATGGGAAGCCAAAGAGATGATGCACACACCAAGGAAAAGGCATATATCTCTCTAAAAGTGAAGAGATAGAAAATCTGGGTTCTGCGATCACCAGCCTCACGGCACCCCTTCTCTGATCGTGGGTTTGATCAACGCTCCATCACGATTTACTAACACAAAGTAGCTACCATCAAAGTTGAGTTTGAAGCAACCATGTATTGGAGGTGTCCATTCCCCTACAGACCTACTTTTGACAACTCTATGATGGATTAAATTATGAAGATCAAGCATCACATCCACTTGCGACAAATTTTTGCACTCCTTAACATTCAACCAACTGCAAATCAAAAAATCTTTGCACTCCTTCGTAACATTCAACCAACTACAAATCAAGTGATTGATGTTATTGAGAACTCTATCAAAAGGCAAAACATGCCTTCAAAAGGCATTCTATTACGCTCCTTCTATACCTCCCATAATACTGCTCCTCTTATAACTTTCCAAATTGTACTACTAACAGCTAGTAAGCAAGGGAAAGTTAAATGAGAAATAATTTTATGTATGGGTGAGGTATGTATAAGGTGTTACTGTTATATTATTGTAGCAAGGGGCACATCGAAACCATGCTGATTGATATAGTTTCAGTACTAAAAAGCCTTACAATGGCACAAAATCTATTGTTACCCTTAATTATGAAATTCAAAGTTTCAAAATGATACAAATCAAGCAGACTTAGAAATAATTAAAAATTCTTAAAATAGATAGTCTAGATAATGTGTTATAAGATGCATTATTTTCATGATTTAAATTTTTTTTTTTTCATATCCGTACATCTCAAGATTGAGATTATCAATTTGAGGGTTTTTCAACATCAAAACAACATTTTTAATAGGTTTTTGAGATGCGCCTTACTTCAAAAGTATATAATTGACATTTTATATAAACTTTTCCCTATATTCAAATTAGTCTAGCTCCTTTGTATTTTTAAGATGATGCAAAAGCGAAAAACGTGGGTAGCTTACGTACATAACTGGAGATACTTTTGAATTAGTTTTTCTTAGGGGGTTTTTTAAATTAAAAATTAAAATTAGTTTATTTTGCGAATAAAAATTTGGAAAATTTTATAGATTTTATTTTTAGAAGTTAGACATAGTCTCTTACATTTAATACTTTACACTCAAGTCTCATTTTTAACAGTATATAGTGTTTTTTATTTTTTTATTGTTTTTATATTAAATTAATCTCAAATTTGACATATACATACTTCTTATCATTATACACATGTAAAATAAATAAATAATAAATGAACTAAAACTCCTATAGTATTCATGGGTGGTGTTTTGGTCAAAAACACCTATAGTATTCATGGGTGTTTTGCCAATTTTATTTATTTCAATTTATTTTTTTGTATTTTGTATCGTTCAGTGATGGTGAGAAGTCTTAACAAAATTTCAGCTTAAGCGGGAGGCAAGTGTAAAATATGAAATGGGCATATGCATAGCGTGCTCTTATGGTAGCAAACTGTATGACAACTCCCTCTGCCTTATCCACCATTTATTAAATCTAACAATGGACAAGCTCCAAAGAAAAATGGGAAATTGGGATCGTTAATTTCTCACATTAAGAAATAAATTTGTTCTAAAAAAAATAAGGTGTTGTATATATGAGACCATTTACCTTTGGTATAAGGAAGTCACAATTATTTATAACCATCCAATGTGAAATCTGATAGCTTAGATGTGTCATCAAGTTCGAAAAAATTCTTTTTGAATTTTGAGTTTAGTCAATAAAATAAATGTAGCCAACTAATTTCAATCAGGATAAAATGTGACCACCTTATAAATAATCTCATTATATACTTTTCAAAAAAAATGAAGTATGAGTAGGAAAGAGCAGGGCCATACACTTGCAGCTCCTGCCTCTTTTTTTTCTCTCTTCAACTTTTGCAACTCTCTCTCTCTTCTAGTTTTGCTCAGTTCTCATGTTTTTCCTCTCTTCAAATGTTAATGGGGTAAAATACTTGTTTTGCTCGCCCCAAAGTTAATTTTCTCTAATCTAACAACAACAACAACAATAACAATAATAGAGTAATAATCCTACAAGACCCTAACACACCCATTGACATACGATGCCAGGATCCCCGTCATATCCTAATTGTAATCTCGAGAAAAAGATCGGGCTTTACCGGTTAACCTACTTCCAAGCAGGTAACCGGTTACCTACAAGAACTCTATCCCAGTCTATTAAAACACACACTTTCTCTCTCTACGCAAGCAGTTCTCTCTCATAAAAATAGCAAGTTAGGTTCTCTCTCTACACGATCACGGAGGAGTTCTCTCTCTAAAAACTAGCGTAAACGAAAAAGAAAACATATTTCTCTCTCTAAAAATCAGGGCAGAAGACGCGTGGAAGTTCTCTCTTTACAAGAGCAACTCTCTCTCTTTGGATGTACAGTAGCAATGCAAGGCACATAAGAGAAAGGAATCTCTATCTTTCTAAAAACCAGGGCAAATGTATTCTCTCTCTTTCTCTCTTAATATTATGATTTCTTTCTTTAGTTTCAATGAATTACTAATATGTGAAAAGGAAACAAGCAATGTGCCTTCTTCTTCGGTAGAGCCACAGATATTAGAGAGAGATGTACCTTCTCTCTCTATGAATGTACACGAGCAAGACATGCATTTTGGGTAAAAAAAATAATTATTTTTCTTTATAAGATATAAAACCTAGTCATGATATTTGTAATGTGTATTCTAAAAAAAGAGTAATAATTAGTGGGTTGTGGAATTTTTTTTTTTTTTTTTGGTTGTTATGGATTTTCTGAGCTCCTTCATCAAAAAAATTGAGACAGTATCAATTGCAGCTTAGCTGATTTTGAATGGCTAAGTATCTGTTGTTGCTTGAAATTTTTGTAGGTTCTCCCAGTGCTTTACAGTAGAGGTCCAAGAAGGATGGGTTGCTATTTCTGAGAACGACAGTGCCTTACCGTAGAGGACCAAGAAGGATGGGTTACTATGAATTCAGGATTCTACCATTGAACAAGACAATGACCTTTTTTTGTTGAAGAAACTGAGCAAGACAATGTCATATGTCAATCCAAGAAAATTGTTAAAGATATCTTGTGTTTTGCTTGCTTCTCAATTTGTAGCAGTCCATAATGCACGATTTTATGATTATCAGCAATAGAAATTTGGTTATATGCCTTTTTTGTGCCAAAATCTCCTTGGCATTCTTTTTGTTGATGTGTTTGTGGGTATTTGAGAGAGAGAAAGATGAGGTGAGAACTAGTTGTTGATATGTGTATTTGAGAGAGAGAGAGAGAGAGTTAGAGTTGCCGAATGAATTTTGTGCTTTGCTGACATTCCCTAATACCTTTTTTATACAACATAAATCCCAAATCTTTTATACAACTTCTAAATCGATGTATAATAATTTGAACACACAAAATCTAGTCTTTGTTATTCATAACACAAGTAGTTCATCAACATTGCACAAACTAATTACCAAGAGAGCATAGTTTACAATAGATGAAACTAATTACCAAGAGAGCATAGTTTACAAGAGAGCATAATTACCAAGAGAGCATAGTTTACAATAGGTTGATGTATACGCAAAGGGGCTCAACAAATGTTTTACATCTTTTTTTTTTTTTTTTTTAATGTGTTCATTGTTGTGTTAATATAAAGAATAAACCAAATACAAGTGTTAGGCAGCCCACTAATAGGTTGCTGTATACAAAAACCCGCAAACGTACTCAACAAATGTTTTACATCCAAAATATAAACAAGATATTAACATACAAAAACTTGGAGACCATATACTCAAAATGTTGCCCAAAAAAATTCCATGTTTGCTGCCTTATGTTGCTCCCTATTTAGCGAGAGCATCAGACGCTGAGTTGGGTTCTACCAATGAATAGAGCCCTAACAAAAGTGGGATCCATCCACAAGTGTGGGAACAAAATGTTTTGGTTGCATCAAACTGCATAAAAATACTTATCACCAAACAAAATAATAATAAATTATCATTAAGGAGCTCCAAATTTCATGGCTAAAATAAATCACAAATATATACAAAAATATGATCATGTGAAACAAAAGACATTTATCTAGCTTGCATGTATGTCATTGGGAAGAGTACCATAATATTTATAGGAAGATACTACAAAACGCCTATAGGCGAAAATGAACAGTGATTTCATCTACCTTCATCACCATCCAAACTTCATCGTACGGTCACAGTCCATATGTTTTCTTACTAGAATTATTATTTCTAGTTTTTAAAATTTACTTATTTTTTCATATTCATGATCTTCATGTTAGACCGCATGGCTGCATATGCGGTCCAAAAAGTGTAAAGCATCCATCTTAAAGATGGATGTAAGTAGGTGTTCCATCTAAAATCAATGGAAACTAACAGTTCAAATGTTTTCCTACTATAATTATTATTTCTAGTTTTTAAAATTTATTTATTTTTTCATATTCATGATCTTCACGTTAGAGATTACATGTCCTTAAAAATTAAGTCCAAAATTCCGTCTCAAAAATAGATTTATTAATAGATCAAAAATAATTTTATTAATAGACCCGCATTTCTACATATGCGAGCTTGGCCGCATAAGAGCCGGGTCCTTATCTGATAAGGGATCTTCTGATCTTTCTCATTATCAAGTAGCAAAACCCCATTTCATGGAGGTCACAAAAGCATGCATCCTATGGATTCCATTGAGCGCACACAAATAAAAACAAAGTCATTTTTGTCTAACATTCTCGCATCTTCTACCACCCAAGAGATAGGGCAGTCTAGGGTGAAGCTGATATGAAATAGTCTAACTTGGACCTAGATTCAAATAGTTGGGTTAATGTCCACTAGACCTCGATCTGACCTATCTGATCGGGTCAGGTTGAAAATGATGAAAATTCAAAAAAAGGAAAAAAAAACTAAAGAACACAAAGGTGTAAATGATTCAAAGAAAAGCAGATTCAAATGATTGAACATATTAAATGAAAATGGATTGATTCAAAGGACCCTAATCTGAATTAAAATGGGTTCATAGGGCAGCAGCCGAATCAAAATAAGTAAATCATCACCTCATAACTCATCAACAATTGCAATTCAAGCATTAGGAAACCTTTACATCGATCATCTTGGCTTGAACACTGTAGAAAAAAAAAAAAGGATTTCAAACTCAAAATGTATATACAAATTATCTAGACCGTCCATTTCGCCCTAAAAAAATAAGTGTTAATAGATCCATAAGATCTGTACCATTTTTTTAATATCAAATTTCATTATCGGTGATGCAAAATGATTTTAGAGCCATCATAGAGATTTCAATTGCCGAAAGTGCTTTTCGAATGAGGATTAGAGGGGAGGCTTTATTTTGTTTTTATAAAGCGCTGGACTTATATAAACCTCATCCTTCAAATAAATAACCATATCAAAAGTTCAAAACTTATTCAAATTACTTGTACATAAATTGTTTGAATCTACTTTTCAATAAATAAATAAATTGTTTCAATCTATTTTTTAAAACAAAAAGGCATCGGAGCAACTCTTTTATGCCTTTTTTTTTTTTTTTTACAATAAGGGAATTTTCTTTTAGGAAATAAAATGGGCTAAAAACACGAATTTTTTTTAAGATGAAATAGCCTAGAAATGTATTTTTTAGCAACTATTTTTTTTTCAAAAAAAGAATGGCTTTAAAACCGCCTATTTTATTTTTTAGAAAAAAATGGCAATAAAATGGATTTGAAATACAATTTTTTTTTTAGAATTTTTTTTTTAAAAGAACAAATGGCCTTAAATTTTGATTCTTCTTTTTTTTAACACAAATAGAGATTTTTCTTTTTCTTTTTGAAAATAGCCTTAAAATGATTTGTTTTGAAGGACAAATGGCCTTAAAATTTGATTCTTCTTCATTTTAACACAAATAGAGTTCTCTATTTTTATTTTTTGAAAAAAAGACTTAAAATGATATTTTTCGTCTTTTTTTTTTGTTTTTTTTGAGAAGTGTTGGAGATTCGAATACTCGAAACCCCATTTTAACTGATCACCGAATATCACACACTCAATGACGAATATGTAAAATCGATAATCCAACAATAAGCTCAAGGATCGTATGCAATAATTTAATAAAATAAATTAGAGATGGAGAACATAGTCATGAGAAAAAATTAGATCCAAAAAACACAATATGAATTTAACGTGATTCACCCCATAAGACTATGTTCATAGGCAAGCCAGCAAGTATTCCACTATGTTACCTCAAAGGAGAAAATTGATGAAAAAATTATCAAAAATACCTTCTTGTGATCATTAAAAACCACGATTTACCCCGCTTCACTTTGGATGATCCAAAAATATGAACACTACAAGCTCATATAATTTCTCCCAAAAATAGGATAAGAAATCATTATTCACCTCATTTCCTTTCTCAACATAACCCAAAAGAAGTTTTAGCTCCTTTCTAGAGAGAGAAGAGTTCTAACCAAAAAGAATCTTACAACCTCATCTTTTTGCTTTTATACAAGCTACTTAATTGTAGTGACAAAAAACCCAAAAACAAATGGAAAAAATACAAAATCATCCAAAAGGTGATTTATCTATCACCATTCAGCAATCTCCACCATGATAGCAAATCACTTGCCTTGCTGAGAATCCCTTTTTTACTTCATTATGAAGCCTAAAGAACCTAATCTCTATTCCAACTTCTCTACCGAAACCATCTTTATGAGCATATGCACCACATTTTCTTTGGTTCAAACTTTCA
Source organism: Amborella trichopoda (assembly GCF_054954075.1). Classification (NCBI taxonomy): domain Eukaryota; kingdom Viridiplantae; phylum Streptophyta; class Magnoliopsida; order Amborellales; family Amborellaceae; genus Amborella; species Amborella trichopoda. The sequence goes on from NC_142339.1 coordinate 8,578,730, forward strand.
CCAACCGAAACAAACCATCTTTAACAACTTGTTGAACCTAATGGTATCAGACTAGTATGTGCTTCGTCATCTTTTGATAAACGAGATTCTTGGCCAAATTAATGGGACTCATATTATCACAAAGTATTTCCATGGGCTTGGAACTGATATCCAATTTTCCTATGAGGCCTTGAAACCAAACCACTTCTTTGCTTGCTTCGGTTGCCACCATATATTCAACTTCGGTGGTAGACAATGTCACCATTGATTGAAGCTTAGACTTCTACCTTACCGGTCCATTTGTGAACTTAAAAACATAGCCGGTAGTTGATCTTCCTCTATCAAGATCACCGACGTAATTTACATCAACATAGCCTTAAATGTGTCCATAGCCTTTGCTAAATATCATGGCATAATCACTCATGCCTCTCAAATAATGAAGCACCCATTTTACACATTCCCAATGAGCTTTTTCGGGATTTGTCATAAAGTGACTCAAAACACCAATCGAATATGCTATGTCTAGTTAAGTGCACATCATGGCAAACATTAGACATCCCACAACATTTGCATACGCACCTTAGCCATATTCTCTTTTTCATCCACAGTATTCGGACTTTGATTGGAAGACAACTTGAAATGATGAGCTAATAGAATCTTCACTGGCTTTCCCTTTCTCATGTCAAACTTATCAAGCATATTCTCTACAAAAGCTATTTTGTGAAAGTGTCAAATTCTCACTCCGTCGATCTCTTTGGATTTCAATTCCAAGTATTTGTTTTACAGATCCGAGATCTTTCATTTCAAAACTCTTGCTCAAAGATGCATTGAGATCATCAATCCTAGCCTTATCCTTGCATGCCAAAAGCATATAATCAACATACAAAACTAAGATTAAATAAGAACCATCATAAAAAAATTCATATAAACATGGTCGTGCATGGCCAAGGTGGATTACACACTCTTTCAGTCCTGCATATGCCTCATATATTTTCTTTTCCTGATTTTTTAATAAAAAGAAAAAAAAAAAAGAAAGGAAAAACATCCCTCAAATAGAGATTCAGGGTGGCTTTTTTATTTTTTTTTTGGTTTTAAGCGATTTTTAGTTTGATGGGGCCCACGGTAGGCGTCAGACTATTTGTACGCAAAATATCGGTAAAAATAACACTTTTAGCTCAGTTTCTCATGTAAACACCTTCGATGGAGATTAGGGGTTCCATCAAATTATCGATCCACAGGAAGTCCGGAAAAGACCTCTTTCCCGTGGACCACCAGCCCTGCTGACTAAGAATCGCTTAAAACCAAAAGAAATTTTGGAAAAATTTAGGAAAGATGAGACGAAATTTGGTAAATTCTTTAGAAATAGAGTAGTAATATAAAATAAAGAAAATAACGCAAAATGAAGAAAAAGGAGCTTGGGCCTACTTGTAAGCTGGACCACAGGCCCGACATTGGAAGTTGGGGACCCAGTCAGAGCTGTCGGTGCAAGGTGACCATTGCCTTTGTCGTTCAGAAAGATTTGAAGCCAAAAATGCTCGTTGAGATTGATTTTGATCAGAAATCGTTTGATCAGAAATCGAAGCCATGAGGCGGAGTAGACCACACTAGTCTAGGATCGCGTAGGGTAGTCCACAATTAGAGTTTTACTAGTTTAGGGCTTGTGTGAGGATCCAAGAAGTGGGTTGAGCTCACTAGAATTACATGTGAGCCTAGGCTTCATTGAACCAAGAATTGCTAAGGTTTAGAGGTTCTCAATCCAATGGAATTAGCATTAGGGTTACATGGCGTAGGTGGGCAAAGTTCCCACACGTTATTCACCCCAAAAAAACAAAATCCCATTCCTTCCAAATTCAAGTTTGAGGGAGGGGTTAAAGAGGCGCCATTGGATTTATATAGGGAGTTTTGGAACGTGATGAAGGTGTTTTGTGTGAGGCTTAATGAAGGGGGTTTTATGAGGCTTAATAACCCACTTAAATAATTTTATTTTATATTTCATGGGTCAGCTAGGGTTTTAAGGTTGATCAAATGGTAACTAGGGCCTAATATTGATTAAGGGGCTCCTAATCTTGGGTTTAGACAGCTTTGGAAGGTTTCATGATAGGCAGTATGGTTTGACCTAATTAGGCAAGTTTTAAAGGGAGACTAACCTAATTATGCAGGCTTATGGCTGGCTAAGGTTCTAAGAGCCGTAAGTGTGTTCATTGTTGAACTACGCAGGTTTAGGTTTGGTTATGGGAGTTTAATTATCATGGGCCCTAGTGGGGTGTATGGAGCATGGGGTAGGATGTACTAGGGTGTATTAGAGTAACACTGCCCTAAGGCATAGCTTAGATTAGAAATAAGGCGTTTGGATGGGGCAAAAAATTAGGATTTGTCTAGAAGGGGGGGTAGGTTCCTACAGTTTTTAGGAATCCTGGTTTATGGAATTTCCCTAGCTCAAAATATAGGGTGTCTAGAGTTGTAAATTAGGGTCACTAATTTGGGAAGGCTCTCTAACTTTCTTTTTAGGCAAGTAATTGCATATGAATTATACCCTCATAAAATATTAGAGAAGCTTTTTATGCTTCCTCTATAGCATAAAAGTTCTATCTTCCTCTTTATCCAATCCTCCATTTTGAATGGAAGGCTAAGATTGTCCCAATCACAATGTCACATCTCTATACTATTTTATTTTTAATTGTTTTTAGAAACTATTTTGATGCCAAATTTTGGACATCCATTCTTCTATTAAATTCGCACTAGCAAAAATTATTTTCAATAAAATAAAATGACCAAATACCCTTGAAAGTTTCAAGGAGTATTTTGATCATTATATTTTATCAAAAAATTATTTTTAATATTTTTTATAGGTGTGCCCTAAAGAGAAGATGGTACGTACCAAATTCCATACTCATATAATTTGTATAAAGAAAATTAAAAATAAAATACTTTGAGATATCGAATCCAAGATCAAACGGTGAGTCTTTGGATCAAAATTGGACGGCTGGATGGAAGGAGGAGGATAAAACTTCTACGTTGTAGGAGAAGCATAGAAACCTTTCCCTAAAATACTAACCCTCAAAGAAAAATAAATGCTTGCCAATCCACTTTGCTTCGCTCTCTCTCTCTCTAAAGCTTGGTTCACTCCTGGCCTTCTCTTTCTTTTTCGCTGAACATGAGGCCTGGAAAGCTAAGATATATAGAGAGCAGCAATACGTATACAATGCTCCTGTGGGAGCACATAATGTACACCTACTCCCTCAGTTAGGAGACCTACTTGTGAGATTTTTGAACCACTTAAAAATCACTAGATCATTATTTTATTAAAAAGATTTTGTATTTTGAGTTGTGTAACACTTAGATCTCACCCTTTGAAAATAGAATGGTCGGACATAATTTCTTTGAAGAGCATAGACTATGAAATTTGGAAATATTTCTTACCAAGGTCAGTTTATAGATAATGATGTTACATCCCCATAAATTGGAATCTAACTGGATTTTATTTTACCTGACATTATGTACTGCGAGCATGCAAGGAGGACATGCATGGCAGCCCAAGATTTAGAGCTATTAATTGCTTATTTATTGGACAGAAAGAGGGTTCCAAAATTCAATAGGGAAAAAATTTAGAGAACCTAAAGTCAAAATAAGATAAAAAAACTGGAATTCAAGAAAGAGAACCTACCCTAATCAAACTATGTTTGGAGAGACAACTTCACATGAAAGAAAGTGAGGGAGAAGTTCATAAAAAACTAAAAGGAAACATCGCAAGATAAGAAAAAGGGAAAAATTTATATGGAGCTGAGGCTCTAAACAATCAAATTCAAGCCTATCTTAAAAGTTCACTAGAAGAGGTTGTTTTGAAGCCCAAATATCATCAAATTGATCATCTCAACATCAAGATGCATAGACATGAGAAAAAAATGGATTTCAAGTTTTGGAAATAGTGTATTTTGCAACGCTTTTTTGGACGGTCAATTTTAAAGATTTTCAAGGTTTCATAGATCTCTTGATCTACATTATTTTTTAAGCTTTAATAAGCTTTAAAATTTATAAATAAAAATAAAAATATATTTTAAAGCTTTCAAAAAGATTTTCAAAATTGAAACTACATTTCTCGACACTATTTGAAGGTAGGCTCTAATTTAATTGTTTAGAGCCTCTATATAAACAAGAGGGACAAATTCACCAATTGAAAAAAGAGGGAAAAATCCATCAAAAATTGTACAAGAGGAGAGTGAACCCCACATGTCGAGAAAGATGGATTTAAGCTTTTTGGTTTGATTAGTTGGACTTCACATATAAGCTTTTTGGTTTGATTAGTTGGAGTTGACATAGTAACATATCCAATGTTAGGGGTAGCAACGGGTTGGGCCCCGCTGGACCCAGACCCAGATTCAGACCTAAATAGTATCTGGGTCCAGATTTTGGACCCATAATCGATCCCGTCGGTTCTTGAGTCTGGTCGGATCCATTATCACTCTATGATTTTGATTTATTTTTTTTTTTTGCCATCATATATACCTTATGACGAGCACTTTTTTTTTATAATGTAAATGTTACCATACCCATAGCTAGACCCAAGGTTAGGCCTACCCGTTATGTCTCAGGTCTGATCAAGTCTAGTGCCACCCCTATCCAATGCTTTGCTCCCATGCTCGAATCCTACATTTACAAGAGAAAGTAACTCGTAGGGTGAGAAATAAGAAAAGAAAGAGAACCGCACGAAGAGAGGCGTCACACATGAAAATATTTATGGGCTAGGTGGCCCGACATGGGCCTGGCCTTTTTCTTGGGTTGTGTTGTCAGAGTGAGTACATATTTACTTCATAAATTAAAAAAAAGCCGCCGTTAAAGCAGACACACATTCAAATGGTGTAGAAAGATATCGTTTTAGTACTGAAAATCTTTATGATGGTCCGAAAATTTATTTTCATATCTAATTATAAAATTTAAATATTAAAAAATATTGTAGATCAAGCAGATATATGAACATTTGAAATATTAAAAAATTGCCGGTCTAGATTATGCATTACAAGATGCAATATTTCCAAGACATGAAGTCCATTTTTTTCATGCCCATGCATCTCAAGGTCGAGATGATTGGATTTGAGGGTAATTTGGCATCATAACTTCGTCTAGTGAATTTTTGACATGCAGCTTAGTTTGATGGTTTAGAGCTTCAACATTATATAAACTTTTTTCTTTTCTAATTCATTAAAAAAAAGGAAAATATCAACCCCTTACAATATTACAAATTTTACTCAGGGATATGTATTTGTAAGTTTATGTATCAATCAAGTATGCCCTTAAAAAAAATATTGCAATTCCTCAAATTGCCAATATTTAATATTTGAAATGTGAAAATTTTAGGGGTATTTTCGTTATTTAGCATGGGCAAGGTATTGATATTATTTTAAAAAGGAAAGGCTTTATATATAACTCTATATAAAAACTATTTGTGACCCCTATTCTCAGTTATCAGATTTTGGTGGATGGCTGGGATGGCTTATGTCACAATGTCACAAGTTGGCTCTCGAGCGTAAAAATCTTGATCTGAGGCTCATAGTTTTTTATTTTTAATATTCATTATATATATTATGTTGCAGCAAAAATTGGGGCATGCATACATCTTACAAGGGTGTTCAAGATAAAAATATAAAAAAAATATTTTCTTTGATGAAAAAATTACCATAATACCGTTGGATTTTTTGGGGGCGTTTTAGTCATTTAATTTTATAAAAATATTTGTTTTTAATATTTTCTAAGTGCAGCCCAATAAAAAGATGGGAGATCCCAAATTTCATTCTAGCAGGTTTTTTAGAAAAAAATTTAAAGTCAAACAGTATTGTGACGTGATATTATGACATGAGTAATCCTAGCCGTTTATTAAGATTGAACGACTGATAAGTGGAGTCGCATAGAAAATTTTCCCTTTTTTAAAAATACCTTTCAAATTGTTCCACTTCAAAAAGAAGTGCAAAAAAATTTTCCACTAAAAAAAATACATTTCTTGCTTGTTAATATTGAACACTAAAGATGGTAATTTTGCTCATGTAACTAAATCGAGAGAAAACTCATCTTGCCCCTCAAATTTCAGTATTAAGAAAACGGGACCCGAAAATATAAGGAAAGGAACACTGTTTCGTGTTTCTAAAACAAACAACCAGGGGTAAATGAGTAATTTTGCTTGAGCCACTCAAGTATTGAGGGTAGTTTCATCAATTGGCACCAATGCCTTATCCGTCCGTGATAAATGACAAAAATCCCCTAACAATCCCGCATTTCAAATATATTGAATGCGGCAATGTGGAAAATTTTAACGTCCTTTATTTAGGATGTACCCAATTGAAACTTCAAACCCTAAAGTGCATTTAATACTGTAAGGGTTTCAACCCCTTTTTCCATATTTTCCCAAAAAATTAAATTTCGGTTGAGACTCTTTAAGTCAGCCCACCCAAGGGTTGGCACGGAGCTGACTGTTGGGCCGGGCCAGGTGTAGCCCGGCCCCGAGCAAAAAAGTTCTTAGCCTAAGCTCGGCCCTAGCCTTACTTGGGTTCTGGTGGATAAGTAAATTAAAAAAATATAAATAGTAATGATCTAATGCAACAGTTATATCATAATATAATGCAACGACATTTCTAGAAAATCATGTTTGTGGTATTTGTATGACCTCAAATTTTACACACACACTCTTTTTATCTCAATAATCAATTCCCAAAAAAAAAAAATTCAATTTGAGCCCTAGATAAGGTCAAAATGAGTCCCCTCCAGAAACGAATCTAGGCCATTTATTTTGTGAATTTCAAGATCTTAGCATTTATAAACTCAAAATCAGTTTTTTCTTTTTTTAACATTGTTCATCTAATGATAATAAAGCCATCCAAAAAATTTGAAAATGAAAAAAATCCTTCTAAGGCTTAGATCTAAACATCTCAGCAAAATGAACAGCTTAGGGTAATTGGGCTAAAAAAATACTTTTTAAATTGTTTTTTCAAATTTTTTTTTTTTGTAATAATTTATTAAAATAAAAAAATTGTATATTTAAAATTTTAGATCAAATAAATGGCCATAATATAGTTTTTTAAGGTTGTTGCATCATATTACTATATAACGGTCGCATGAAATCATTGCTCATATATGAATATCAAGAACTAAGGGCTCGACCAAGCCAAACTAAGCCAACCCTTGTTTTGCCCTAGATCTTATCTGCCCAACCGGATCCTCAAGCCATATTTTGTGACCTAGGCCTTAATTTTTAGGGGCCAGTTCTACCTGGCGAGGCTAGGGCACCTGGGCCTATAGTGTCACAGCTTGGACATTGGGCTAGCCCTGGCTCTAACTATTTAGGGTTGTGGGCGTCCAGCCCATGCCACTCTCATCTTGTTCATCCCATGACGGAGGCACACTCGTCATCCACGAAAGTTCTCTACATTGTAAATCCCGTTTGGACTTTCGGGTCCAGACCCAAGGCCATTATGAAATAAAGAGATAGGTGTCAACCTCATACTGGATAAGTATGGGGCACCTAAAAAATCAATGGAGAGTGTTACTTACATGCCTGAAAACCATCAAATCGATCATATGGATTTCAATATCAATAATATTTTTTTTTTAAAATGTAGACTTTAATATTAATAATTATTTTTAAAAAAATAAAAAATTTTAAATTTTTAAAATAGTTCACTTTTTAACACATTATCTGGATCATTTATTTTCAAGATTTTCAAATGTTTATAGATCTGCATAATCAATTATCATCTTTAAAACTTTAAATTTCAAAATTAAAAGAAATAATATAATTTTTTATCATCGCAAATCTTTGCGGTATCAAAACTGATGCATTTTCGGTATAGTTTTGAGCGAGACCTTACTTCAATAGTATAAGGTGGACACCTTATAGGCTTATACAAACTGACCCTATAGAAATTTGGATCCAGGTTTACATATTTTTTCCTATTTATATTCCGTTTCCACGCGTGAGCCGCTTGTTGTGCAACAACTGCACTATACTCGATCGAAAACGGACCCATCTCTCTCTCTCTCTCCTCTGAAACAAGGGCAGATCACACTCGCAAATCCTTCTCTCTGAAACTCTACCTTCTCTCTCCTGAAAATTTCCTTATACTCTCTCTCTCTCTCTCTCCATCTATCTATCTTTCTTTCTATCGGATTTATGCGCTGTTTTTTCACGACTTTTAGCCAGTTGTTTTGTTTTCATGGAAGAATCAGAGCATGCCTCCTAATTAATTAGAGGCTGAATGCGTGATTAGGAGTAGGGCATGGTCATGGGAGCCGCTGGTTCGAAGCTTGAGAAGGCCTTGGGTGACCAATTCCCTGAAGGCGAGCGTTACTTTGGTCTAGAGAACTTTGGTAATACCTGCTACTGCAACAGCGTTTTACAGGTTAATGGTTTTCCCCTTGGTTATCATTTTCTTCATTTTTTTTGGTTCGTTTAATTATCTTTCCCTAATTTGTATCCTTCATCTTTGAATGGTTGTTTTGATAATCGGTTGCTGTGTTCCTTTTGTTTGCTTTGCATCCACAATATAATTTGGCCAACAGTGTCATTTTATGTAGATTCTGATAGATATATATCTTACAGAGCGTCTGTTTTTGGTAGAAAATTTTTATGGTTTAGATGGTTTTATTTTAGTGTTTTGATTTGTTTAGGGTTCCTTAATAGAGCAGAATGGCGGCCCAAGATTCTTGTGCCAACCCCAATTAGTTGGGAAAAGGCTTTGACAATGATGATAATTTGTTTAGGGTTGTAATTTTGTGATGAACATGGTATTTATCTTGTTTCAATTCAAGTTTTGCTCTATTTCACTTGGATTGGTTTAATGGCTATGGGAAGAATCAGTTCTGCGGATGTTAAAATTGAAACCCTAGAATTCTTGTTCGTTTACCAGGTTTCATGCGTACAAATTTCTATTTTTTCTTTTACTATGTAATGTCAACATTCAGTCAAAATTGATGTACAAAAAACAAAAAAAGTTTCTTTTACTGTGGTAACAAGATTCAGGAAATGGTAAATGATGACTTGGTCAAATCTCTTATTTGATTTTTAAGTGTAGGGTAGCCTACCTTCCTCTGCATAAAAAGGAGGAGTTCTTTTTTAGTAGGGTTTAGTGGATCTATTTAAAAATAAATAAAAATAATAATAATAGTAGGAAAAACTTTTGTATTGTGATGCTTTGTTTATTTGAATGGGTTAAAATGCTCACCATTTTGAATTGACCAGTTTGACCATATAACTGGTTGAACAAAGCGGTCCAAATTAATTTGTCCTTTTTTTATTACTTAAGGGTAAACAGACCAAAAAATGGAGGCATTTTTATCAGGTCCTTATACATTAATCACGAGCGTGTCGAAGAGTTGAGGAGATTTGTACTCTAGGTGATGCTTTTATTGTACAAGCATCCAAAGCAAAGTAAAATTAAGCATAAGCATTAAACTTCAATGTCCTTGGGTAGATAGTCTGAACTCAATCAACTATGAGCAGGTTTTGATAATACCTAGTGTCGCTGGAAAGGAAGACGAAAATATAAGTGTGTGGACAAAATACAGTTAATGTAACTCTACACTGAACTCTTCCCTTGATTCTTGAGAACCTTGAAGAAAATCAGACTGGACAACATTTACTATTGATATCTGGGTGCATTTTCCTCATTTATCCCTGCACCAACTATCTCATTGAGGAGATACATCTATTATTATTATTTGTGCGGGTGTCACATTGTTGTCGGATTTTTATTATTGTACCTTGAATAGCTAGCAATATTGGTTGTTTATAGATATTTCTGTTATTTAAATGTTAGGTCTATTATTCTTATTGGTGTTGGAGTGACATTGTTGTCAAATTTTGATTATTTTACCATTAATAGCTAGCAATTTTGGTTAGTCTTAAGAAAAGAGCCCGGGCTTAATTGGTTACTGCTTGACGATTTGCAACGCTACGTTCTAGGCTCAATTCCTACAAAGGGTAGGGGCCCTCTCCTCACTGACACACCCAAAAAGAATTTTGGTTGCTCTTAGATATTTCTGTTAGTTAAAAGGAGTGATCGTTTTTTAAATGGCTTTGACTGTGTATTATACGCATTGACACTTTACCGTTTGTAGTCGTAGATGGATATATCTATTAGTGTAGTGACCAAGTGGGGTACATTTTTGTTATTCACATGTGCTTTGGCATCTTTTCTTTTACTTCCCAATCTTGTTCTTCTTGACTTTTTCTTTTCATATGCAATAAGCTAAAGTTTTAAATAGGGGTGGCAATGGGTGGGGCCGGGTCCGGTTCAACTTGAACCTAGTCCGAGGTCGTGTCGGGTCTGGGTCTAGAAATAAAGAAAAGAAAATTTATATACTTTATAATATATAGTGAATGTTATTTAATTTATATAGTTATATATTTTCTACTTATATATACCGGGTCAGGTCATGGTCGGTCCTAAGTTGGTCATGTAGGTCTCAAGCCCAGAGAAAGGAGGAGGGTTGTGCTAGGTTGGCAGCGAGCATAAATTTTTTGCCACATTTCCATTTCATGAATCCTGATCCAATGCCCTTGATAGAGTCGAATGGCAGCACATGATTTGTGTAGCCAACCCCAAATAGCTGGGATAAGGTTCAGATGACAACAATGATGGTGTACCGGGTCGGATTAACCCTAGCCAAACCTAATAGGATTGAAGGCTAATCTAGACCTGACCCCGGTCAGCTCCAAGTCATTTGGACCAGTACCCAGCCCATAGGGTCCAACCCCTGGAGTTGGACTTGGACCCAGTTCGATCTCGCAGGTCAACCTGACTGGTTTGCCGCCCCTAGTCTTAAAAACTGAAATCTTCCTTGGTTATTGAGAACCTTGATGGAATCTTCAACTTTGTTGCTCATTTCCTATCAATGTTTCAATTCATTCCCCTCCATCTGTCTACACCCTGAGTAGTTTGTATAGAAAGTGCTTCTTTTAGTCTTTGAGCATTGTTATCATGTGTTCATAGAATCAGTAATACAGCTGGATGGTTGTTGTCATTCCATGAACTTGTTGTGGTGTAATTCTTTTATATATTATATGTTCTTTTGAAAGTGTGAATTTGTGTTTGTATTGTGTATAAGTTTCATCTTGAAGGTATTTTTTTAAAGTGTCAAAAAATAGTATTCCATATTTGGGTGCTTGCTACATAGTAAGTTATCAAAAATAGAGGGTATATAGTTTCCCACAGTAACCAAAAACTGTAGGCTGTCACTCCCGCTGTTGCAAAATAAGTGGAAGACTGCACCCTCACGAGAGGACTATAATCTAAAAATTTGCTATCTGTTACCGATGGGACCCTGCGCTGCGCCTTCCTTGGGGACAGATTCAGCAATGTCAGAATGTCACTCAGATCTTCCTGCACAAGTGAAATATGTGATCAAATAGTGAAAGTAATCTCCATGGGCAATGGGCAAGGAGAAGTGTTGAGCATATTTTGGTTTACTTCTATTTTTGTTGGGCAAATTGGTTTAGATTTAAATCTAGTTGCCTGGCTGTATAGGAGAACAGACTTTAGGAATAGGTGATCTGGAGTTCCAGTCTCCCCGGATCCCGAGTTAACTTTCAAAAGAAAAATTACCTGCCGTATGTCATTAAATTGATCTCTACATACTAGTTTTTTTTTTTTTTTCCTTTTTGCATTATTTATCGCCCACTATGCATTGTTGATCGAACTTCATTGTACAAATTTTGAATATAGTTAAGTAGTTTCACAAGTTTAGATTTTTGTGAATGGTTAATTGTTAACTCTGAATCCCATTTCCTCTTCACTTATATTGGATGCATAATAAATTTTTTCTACATGAGAAGGGCAAAATACCAGTTTGTAACTGTGGGGAAATATAAAGTTAGTGCCAGCACAAAATAAATGAAAATAAGCTAAGAGCCTATCCAAACAATCATGAGGTGGATGCCATTCATCTTCTAATGTGCAGTAATTGTAATAGCTACGGTTATCTTGCATCCTTACTTCAACAAGATTCGACTAAACATTTGAACCTTTAACTGACGTCCTTGATCCCTGTGCATGACCTGATACCCAGTAGGGAAAGCCTCATAATTGGCCTTTTACTTATCTTCAAGGTTTGTTAGACCTACAAATCCATTATTCATCCTGGTCCCCTGGAAATAAGGGTGGTGACTGAGGGCTTCTTTCCAGCAGAAAAATAATCATTCTGAACCTACTTACTATACCCCAATGGTCATCGGGTTTGTTCCCTTCCACTCTGGACTCCTAATATTTTAGGGTCAATATTCTTGTGAGCCATCCATTTAGATCAGATGGTTGGGAAGCACCAGTCACATATTGATTCTATGTTTGTGGTGCCACATAGAAATTTCCCTCTTTTCTAATTGGTCATGCTTAGGATCATAAAGAAAGCCTCTGACATTTCCAATTAAAAAAAATAAAAAATCTCTGGATGCCGTGCAGACGATATTTGTAATTGCTCATAGGGTATTTATACTCATTTATATTTAGTGAAAGTGCATTTTGAAATGGTTGGTGGCTGTCCTTATGGTTCCTTTGAAGTTTTAAGTGCTTTATTTGTTTGAGATCCTGCTGTGATGGGATTCATGGATGCTTTATCTGTGACATTTTGTGCCTTAATCAGAATCGTTTGTCTCATAAGTCTGCCCGTTTCTCTCTAACGCACTAACATTGAATGTCTGTGCTGTGTACACTATGAAATATATTTCCAGCAATCACAAGTCCTGTGGCTTCCAATTTCTCTAGTGACATGCCATTTTCTTTGTTTGAAATAATTTATGTGTGTGTGCAGGCCCTTTATTTCTGTGTCCCTTTTCGTGAGCAGTTGTTAGAATACTACGGTAATAACAAGACTCAGGGAGATGCAGATGATAACCTTCTGACTTGCCTGGCTGAACTTTTCTCTCAGGTAAATTTCTATTGTAGATTTTTATTATAGTCATGTAAGCTTATTGCATTTAATTTCTGTGGGTCATGAACCTGATTTTCATTTTTCCAACTTGCTATAATTTATGAATGGTTTGAAACTGGAGATACTAGAAACAATCAAGTTCTATGATAATGTGTTATTGAGGCATTACATGTACATTTGGGATGGTGGTGATCAGCATCATTAACAATGTTCTTGCATGATGTGTCCTAGTTCCATGGAGTGTATATTCTGGAACTATGCTACTGCTTTTAGGATGACCATTCTGGGGCTAATGGCAAGAATTTGGTGAATGGATGTGTGAGCATGTGTGTGCTTACCTTTTTTGAGTTTTTTGAGTTCATGAATATCGCTATTTGGATGGAAATGTGATTGCTGCACTGGTACAATGTCCGTTAAATGCACCATTAACAGATTGTGTAACACATCCTTCTTATCTTAATGAAGTGTATTGATTGTGACCTCACTTCACAATAAAATTGCAACACGGCTAACTTTTGAACCTCCTTCCAATCTTGTCCCTACTCTAGTTGCCTTTCTTTAAAATTGGACACAAGTGTCATTGCAAAATGTGTGCATCGTAGAAAATTTGAGGAAAACTGAATACCATATAGGAATAAAATAAACTTTGTAGGTGTAGCTTGCTTCCATGGTGTAGGATACTCGGTTCTTGGTATGATGGAATCGTGGTTCCGAATGATATTGGAGCCATGATCTTGGGCATGCGGATATGGATCCCACTTACTAGGGAACTCGTTCCCAAAATAATAGGAATCGAGTTCCCATAAATCTGGGTAAGAGATTCAAATATGCAAGGAAGCGTCCAGAATCGAGATCTGGTCACTCGGAGTGTGGGATCGAGATTCCTGGGCGGAAGCAAACCCCTACATGGGCGTTCCCGGTAACTATGACACACATTATTTTCACAAAAAAAAAAAAAAAAACCAATGACACATACACACACATGTATGGAGGAAGGGAGGGAGGGAGGGAGGGGTGGAGGGAACTTCCTCTAAGATGCGTGCAATACTAAAGAGGGCCAATGCCCTCCATGAAATTTAGGATTCTGGGTGAGTTTAACGTCAGGCGGGCACCCTTTTGGAATGATTGAATGCATGCATTTCCAAATGCTCAGAGTTTTAGCCAATTTGGTGTTGAACCCTTTTGTTCTACTATTTTCATGGGGGTTTGGGTACCTGCACTTTTTTATTAACTTGCATAGAAAAGAAATAATAGAAGAAAGTTTGTTATTCTAAAATAATTCTGTATATATATATATGAAAATAATTTATAATTATTTTCTCAATGGTTGAATTTTACAAATCTATCAACTGACATTATAAACTTTAATAAGTATCTGAACAGATATACTAGTTGCTGATTGAGTTTTAAGAAATTGGAATTGTGTTTAAATTTAGAGAATTAGTAGAGAGATTTAAAAGCAATAAATTTTTGGTTCTACATTTAGTGGAATTGGGAGGCTGGTTTAGTTTACGAAAGGATTTGCCATATGTTGCATGGATGCGGGTATTGGTTGTGGTTTTAGTCATGGGTTTGGGTTGTCAGACTGTTTGAGCCTAGTAGAATTTGGCAACATGGCTGTGTATGTGTGTTTGTGTGGGTGTGGGTGGGTGTTTGTGTGTGTGTGTGTGTGTGTGTGTGTGTGTGTGTGTGTGTGTGTGTGTGTGTGTGTGTGTGTGTGTGTGTGTGTGTGTGAGAGAGAGAGAGAGAGAGAGAGAGAGGAGGGGGGGTAGGGAGGGAGGGAGGGAATCCTATTCACTTAATATTTTGGCAAGAAGGAGATTCAAGGATCAAGCAAACTCTGATGAGGAAATCACTAAGTATCTAACAATGGTGCATCTAGTAGATATTGCCGCGACAGGCGGTTTGAGACACTTTCCCCTGTCTTTGTTTGGTTTAGGATTTAATAAATGAAAAACTCAAGATTGAAAAATAAAAGTTGATATGACATCACATTATGTGATACTTTGGTAGAAGAATCCAACACATACATTAGAAGATTCAAGACTTGTCAGATTCTTCTTGTCCACATGTGTTTTTTTTTTCAGGTTTCTTCTCTGTGGAGAATCCAGCCATGTCCATGGTGTACCATAATTGTGTCCATATGTCTCGGACACGAGTGCAAAGCCTAGGTTGAAAATCCATGCCACATAGGTTTCCCTCTTTCCATGTCCATCCTTTTGCATCTAAGAAAAATGACTGTGCATTAAAGAATTGAAAACCTGGAAGCTAGGCTGATCCTTGCGAACTTCATAGATTGATTTTTCTGATATGCTGGTGGATTTTTTCCTGCTGGTTTGTGTACTATGTGATTTTTGTCCTTCGTCAATTAATCCCCGTGATGAGTTTGAGCTTTGTCTCATGCCTCAATTTGTATTGAGAAACTTTGGAACATGTAAAATATCATCCATGATTATTAAAATATTCCCTTGAATCTCTACTGAAGTATGAGAGTTTTTTACAGCTCCTGCCTGGGCTTTATTGATTGTTGCTGAGAGTTTTTTACTCTGGCACTGACTGAGAATGAAGAGGTTCTTCTGACTCTATAGCCTACCCAGCTCTCCTTGTTTGCTACTTCTCCACATTTCATTTCATCCCTTGCCCTCTCTCTCTTTTCCTTTGAATGGTTGTCTGTTGTCACATACCATACTCTGATTCTTCTGCATTTCGTTCTTTCTGGATTTAAGGATAAGAGTTCCCTCTCTTTTCTCAAAATGATGTCTTATGTGTGAAATGCGGGAGATCTAAGGCAGCACTCAGAAAAGTTGCTCTGTTCATGGCACGCAAGCATTTTGCATTTCTGTGCTTTACCTTTTCCCCCTGTTCATCTGACCATCTTTGTGTTGACCTTTATAGCAACCTTGTACTTGGGTTGCAATGTATTTTCGATGCTAACATTCTGTGAGCGTGAGGGTGTTAACAACATAAGCTCTCCCGTTTACTCATTCCCATTGTTTCTCTGGCTCTCACATGCATTCTTTTCAATAAAAAATCTCAACAATCTTCAGAATATGTTTGGCTCTTTATGAGTGTCACTTTGGTTCCTTTCTACAAACACCAACGGGTTTTGTCCTCAGAGTTACAAAGCTGCGAATGAGTCCCAAAATGTCCAAGTTGAGCTAGTGGCACCTATGTTAGCCAATTGGGGAAATAAAAGGTACAGATCACCTTTTTTTAAAATAATAAAAAATAAAAAATGGGATACCTGTGTGCCGTCCACCATTTCTTCTAATTAGGCAATGTGGATGACCTATTGTTTTGATCTTTAAATTCATGAGCAGAACAGCATCTAATCTCCATTGGGCCATTGAGGGCGACATCTGGTGGATGGCTGGTCTACTTCTCTACTTACACTATGCGTGGAACATGTGTTTTATGGAACCCTTTCGAGCGCAACTTGCCATTTGAGGCATCCCTTTTAAATTTTCAATACTTGAAAGTCCTAAAGAATGATCTCTAGAATCTCTTGGCAGTTAACATTTTCAAGAAAAAACTCTCTAGAATCTGTTCATGAAGATGACATTGGTCTTAGCCTCCATTAGTGATTTCTGATTACATTGTACATATGACCCATGGGTTTGGGTCAGTTATATAAATAGACATAGAGAGAGGAACACCTTGTTATTTCCCTTTGGGTTATCTTAGGTTAGTTAGGTTTCTATTTTTTATGCTAGTTACCTTTTTGGGTGAATAATAAGTAGTTTTAGGATAGATTTTAGGCTATAAAAGAAGAATATGGAATTTCAATGAAAGTAATGAAAAATCATCTTTTATTGAGCAGCAGCTCTAGGAAGCCCATCCACATTGAACCGCACGCTTTCACACCATTCTTTTTTATTGCTTTATGCGAATATTTTGTTCATGCTCCTTGGATTATATCAAGTACTACGTGTATAACAAACTTTGGCCATTGTGCCCTCTACTCTTCTATTTCAATGCTTACTATGATGATAGACTTAGAATTTCACATGATTGGGTAGTCAATTGATCAGGCCTTTTGTATTATGACTGTAATTCGATCGGTGAAATATGGTTTAGGCAGAAAATTAAGTCAAGTCAAAAATGTGTCAGCTGTTCTAGTTTGAGTTGAATCTCAATGCTTTAAAGAAGCCTGGGTTTAGGAGAATCTCTGAACGAGGTGCTAGGTAATTGTGGGTGTGCTTTTCTTCTCTTTTACAGTTTTAATTTTCCTTTTTGTGTTTTGTCCATTTAAGCAAGTCCTTATGTAAGGGGCCATAGACTTTTTCTTCAAGTGATGAACACTGGCAACAGAGGTTTATTGAGTGGATGCATTGGTATGTGTAGATATGCTCACAGAAGAAGAAAACGGGTGTTATTGCACCAAAGCGTTTTGTCCAGAGAGTGAAGAAACAGAACGAGCTTTTTCGCAGTTACATGCATCAGGTGCAATGCTGTGATTTTTTCGAGGTTCTTCCGCTATTCTATATATCTTTTCTCTTTGCCTAAGATGAACCTTTCTTGGTTCTGCTTTGTAGGATGCACATGAATTCCTGAATTTTCTATTGAACGAGCTGGTTGATATTTTGGAAAAAGAATCTAATGCTGCAAAAGCTTCTCCAGAAACTTCATCACCATCTGAAAAAACTGCCAATGGGCCCCGTAGTCTTCAACCTAATGGTGTCCAGAAAGAACCTCTGGTCACCTGGGTTCATAAGAATTTTCAGGTAAGGCTTCATTATGCATGGCAGACCAAGAAGCATGTTGGACTGAGCAGCCTTTTTCCTGATATGGCTGAATGAGGGTCAGACTAGATTAATGTGGGTATGATTAATCTGGGACATCCACTGCCCATTTGCACTTACAGATGTGGAGATGAACCAGGGTATGGTTGATCTCCATCTTCGGTCATTGAGAATGGATGGTGGACACTTCAAACAGCACACCACGGTTCCAGATAACCTCCACTGTCTATCGTTGAGAAGAAATGGGTGGATTCCATATGCACAGGCTTTATATTGCATACTTGTCTTTCCTCCATTTCCTTACTTCAACTCTCCAGCTTGGGTGCAACATTCATTCTTCATGTAATATGGGTTTTAAAGTTTAACAGTCTCCAAAGTGTGTGCTTTCTTTTGTTCTTTTCAGGGTATACTGACTAATGAAACGCGATGCTTGAGATGTGAGACTGTGACCGCAAGAGATGAGACGTTTCTCGACCTGAGTCTTGACATTGAACAGAATAGTTCCATTACAAGCTGTCTTCGAAACTTCAGCTCTACTGAGACATTGAACGCGGAAGACAAATTCTTCTGTGACAAGTGTTGCAGGTTTTCTCCTTACCATTTATATCATATCATCATCTAGTCTTGCAGTTGAACATATTGAGTATATATTTAATATGCTAGACAAACCATTTTCTGCTTCAAGGCGTGAATATGGGCATTCTTCTCTGGATTTTCTCAGGATTTATTAAGTATACAGGAAATGGGAGGAAAAAGTTTCAGAATTGTTTAGGTGCTGTAGAAAAACATGAAACATTACAAAAGCAAATAGAAAATGCAGTTAAAAGACTGAATTATAACCGGAAAATGTGTGAAACATTTGGGAAACATGTGGTTCGCATGTTTATCTAAAGCGTGTAATAAAATCGAACACACGGAATTTTTAGCAATAACATGAGGATACATGGGTGAAGTTGAACTACCAGGGAGAATTGTGGACATAGCAAAGGGAAACATGTGAACATCTGTCTTCTTGTGAAGGCGGAACAGGATTTTACTTGTTTCTCGAATGAGTTCACCAGATGAACAATGTCACTGCAACTCTGTTTGTAATTATGTTTATTGGTTTCCTTTAATTTATTTAGATGATATTTGTCCCATATTTTGTATAGAGAGTGTATGATATATATTGGACAGACTTGGACAGATAAATCAGAAAAACCTTTTTTTGTTGAGATAATTGACGAGAAGAGGAATAACATGCCTCTACATCCATTTTTGACACTGGATTGTTGAAGAGCTGCCAACTTACTGTTTTAAGCCAACTATAGGAACCTTTTAAGAAATGTTATAGATTTCCAACTTTGATTTTAAGTTTGCTCATGGGAATTTCCATTTGTTGGTGTGTTGTTTTGTTTGTGTGCGCTACTATTTTGAAAATATTGAAGGGTTACCAGGATGTTTTTTGGTTTGCGTGTGGCAGATACAAAAGCTTAGCTTCATTAAAATCCCTTGTAGCTTTCCTTGTTTGCTTAGCTGTAATCACTCGCCATAGTCAGATCCCTTACAAATCCCCCATCTACCCTCAAATTCCTAGTGTTCTACAAGTTGTGGATGGAATTTTTAGGGAAAGCATGGTTGTTTCCTTTGAAACTGGTATGACCATTAAAAAAAGAACAATTGTTTCATGCGGGCTGGACTGCATTTCTACAATATGCGGTCTGGAAGTATAAGGCATCCATCTCAAAATGGATGCAAATAAGTGGTCCATCTAAAAACAGTTGTAACTAACGGTCCAAATGTTTTCTTAATATAATTATTATTTTTAGTTTTCAATTTATTTTTATTTTTATTATTATTATTTTTTTCATATTAATGATCTCCATGTTAAAGATCATGTATTCTCTAAAATTAAGATCAAATTATATTTAAAAAATAGATTTATTGCCAAGCCCGCATTTCTACATGTGTGGGCTTGGCCACATGCTAACTGCGTCCTTAGAAAAAACAATTATTTTGTCCACTGAGCTTGATATCTGGATATGATATTTTCCATTTTCAATCACCCATTTGGTCCAGATAAGTTGCAAATTTGCCGTGATATATAGTTGTTTCTAAGCCTATCTCATTAATAGATTGGAACGAACTGGTTTGAAGATAATCCAGATGTGAAACATCCTCATTTACATGAGAGGAATGTATAATGATTAGTAGGAGGTTTGGTTTTCAACATGGTTTATGTTATGTCCATCTTAGTTTGCTGCTTTTTTCACCAATCATCAGTTTGATCGTAGATATTGATGCGATAGCTTGGCATGGTGTTTCCTTTGAGAGATGATGTGTGGAGATTTACCATGTAGTGGGATTATAATATTCAATCATCCATAAATCGGAATAGACTGTCAATGTTGGTTGGAATACATTTCAATGGTCCATTGGACTGGTATATTTTCCTAGTTGTCAATTGGTTTCTGTTTTCTATCTCATACAGCCTACAGGAAGCTCAGAAAAGAATGAAGATAAAGAAGCCACCTCATATCCTTGTTATCCACCTTAAGCGCTTCAAATACATTGAGCAGCTTGGGCGATACAAGAAGCTTTCTTATCGTGTTGTCTTCCCATTAGAGCTCAAGCTTAGCAACACAGTCGAGGATGCAGATTCAGAATACTCTCTATTCGCTGTGGTGGTCCATGTGGGTTCAGGCCCCAACCATGGTCACTATGTGAGCCTTGTGAAGAGCCATAACCACTGGCTGTTTTTTGATGATGAAAATGTGGAAATGATTGATGAATCAGCTGTGCAGACCTTCTTTGGGTCTGCGCAGGAGTACTCAAGCAACACTGATCATGGGTATATCCTCTTCTACGAGAGCCTCAAGTGAGAGAATGTTATCATGTGAGGAGCCTCAAGGGAGAACGGAAGAGTATGCTGATTTTCCTCCAGTGAGAGAGAAGCATGTTGATTTTTTTTATGGTTTCGGGTATTTGTTCTGTTCCGTGGTATGATCTCAACTCTCCCAATTTATGTCTACTTGGCACGGGGCAGTGGCTATGGTTCCTCTAATTTTTCAAGTGTTTAGAAGAGAACTCGGGGAAAATTTGGTTTTTTTGTTGGTCATTTTCTTTGATTTTTCCTTTTACAATATATTCTCGAGTACATGCACAGATGGGGGTGCCTATTTGAGTGCCATGGATGTGAAGTATCATTGCAATGTTGCCATGTACAGTGGACAGTTGAAGCACACTGTCCTTTGTTCAATAAGGAGTGTAAATTGAGGTTAGAGACATTGTATTTTTCTCTGATGGGACGTATTTTATTTTGTCATAGAAATGCAATTTGTTCCAGCAACTTCATGTTTTATTTTCCTTCTGGTATTCCATGGTTTTAGAGCAGGGGAGCTTCTTTTACCTGAATTATTTATTGTTGTTGAACCAAAAAATGCTTGGTTCTAATCTTGGTGGTGTTATATTCTTGATTAAGTGATTTCAAATGTAAAGATTAGTTGACAGTCAGAGCATTGCACATTGCACTATTAAGCTGACCTTCCCTGATTCAAAAACTTGTATGATTTTCACCAGAGGATGATACGATTAATTTGACTTTATTGAATTGATAAGTTATATGCTTTATGCTGGATAATATGATTAGACTGACCTATCTTGAATTGAAAACTTGTATGTTTGCCAGATGATAATTTGGGGTGCAAGGCATATTTGGATGATATTTTGAGATGCAAGGCCAAAAGACAAGCATGAGCACGTACCCACAAACAGATCCATCATATGCATTCTATAAAACCAATCTCTCTCTCTCTCTCTCTCATGTGCACACACAATGTAATTGCATGCAGAGCAGTTCAACACGCATAAACATACACAAAAAAAGGCTCACATACAGCAACAGCTCTAATATCAATCATTAGGAGCAGATTTCAATATATGTCCATGGCTAACTTCGGCACCAATCCCTGCGAACCTTCATAAGTGAATGCACTTAACAGAACTTGGAAATCTTTTTTTATAAAATATGGACCTTATATGATTTCATATCAAGTCTGATGAATAATTTCTCATATTGAGCGTTTCTGGTACTTTTTTTGGCCAATTTGGTGCCAGTTACCTTCAAAATTCTCACATTTGAATGTGATTTAAGTCCTCATTCCATCCAATTTACAAGGACTTCTTCCCAAGAGGTCTAACAATCCCTGGTACAAGTAAAAACAAAGAAGCGTGATTTTGAAGGACAAACTTAATAATTTTACAACATCGACAAAACAGCCAGAAGCAAATGCACTCGTCTGCTACTTTCTTACCTTTATTATTAAGTCACAAACTTTCAATACATGAAGTCAAGGTTTTGATCACGAGTCAATTGGGAAAGCCACTGTTGTTTGCCTCCCTTCTTTTTTGCCATCTGCACCCCTGTGCATATGTAGATATCCTAACTAGTATCTTTTGTCAGTCCCACCAATATTTGGGTGGGAATAACTGAAACATGGTGCGCACACAATCTCCAATACATACTATTTATATGTCGTCATCGTTATCATCCAGTCTTATCCCAATTACTTGGGATCCGCTATGATAAGATGTGGCAAAGTTTTATTCTGAAAGCCTATCTAATGCAACCCACCTCCTTTACCCGGACTCGTGATCGGTCAAGGGATAATTTAAGGTCCTCGCCCTTATTAGACCGAAAATGATCAAGATCTTTTTAGATTAGCGTCAGTTGTTTAAAATTATTTGAGATTTTAAGTTAATTAATATCACAGCACATTCTTCGTAATCCAATAAGGTGAAGTATTCTAAGCTCTTGTTCAAGTTCCCAACAGTTTCCCAATGCTCCCCAAACTGTCAAATATCAATAATGGAAGGTTCGGTGCCATCAATCCTCCACTCGAAGTCCTTGTGTCAAAATTACAACGGACAACACCCTGAAACCATCCATCAAGAACTCGTCTTTAGCACCCCAATCATCCGTTGTCGGATTGGACAGTTGGAGGAATGCTGGGAGGCTGTAGAGAACCTCAAGAAACAGCAGTGTACAAATTAAAAATAATTTCTAAAAATTTCAGTTTGTTTCCTCAATAGGATTATTGTAATCTAAAATGAATCATAGGATTTACTAGAAAGTAGGTTCTCTTAGGAATTGCAAGCCATCATATTGAGCATTCAACTTATTTTGAAAGAAAAGAAAAAAGAAAAAACAATGGTTGGACAGCTACAACGTGAAAATCATCTATTGATTTTAATCTTATAAAACTTATTGGATACATGTTACAGTTATTTCCCACAAAGATGGAATTTTGATGCCTTCAATGGAATTGGATGCTTGTGGGTGACTCATCGATATGGATAGTGAATCAAATGCAGGTGACTGCTTTAGGACAGTTAAAATGAAAATGCAAGTTTCTGACCTAGCTACTGTCCCAAAATCTATTCTGTTTAAGATTGATGGCAGAACCTTTCGTTTACAAAAATGGGCTTATAGGTTTGCCCGTATACGAAGAGAAATTCTACTACGTGTACCCTCTGTGGTCCAGAGCAAAAAAGGAGGTGGATTGGGTTTGGTCTTCTACTTGGGCCCTAGCCCCGTCCTTCACTAGGAAATCTACGAACTCGTTTGACGCCCTCGAGGTATGCATCCAAAAGACGACCATATCCCTATAGATGTATACAATCGAAGCGAGGTACCATGGAGGTGTGGATCTCCTGGTTGCCCATGATATAATATTACGCTCATCTCCCTCCACTATAAGGTATCGCCCCCAAGACAGATTGACGCTTTTGAGGCCCAACAGTAAAGCCATTGCTTCGGCATACTGAGAATCTTGAAGGCCAAGATACTCGGAGTAAGTTAATAGGATTGTACGATGCTAGTCTCTGAAGACACCACCAGCACCTGCATGGCCGGGGTTCCCCAGTGAACAACCATCGAAGTTAAGCTTTATGAATCCTCCTGGAGGTAGCTGTCAGTTGCATGATCCTTGCGTCTTCCGTGGTCGTTGGTACAGGATGTTTTCCCATTGACTTAGGAAAGTATTCGGAGCAATCCCTAAAAAGATCTGATGGTTGGAGGCCCAGAAAGTTACAAAGGATGTAACCTTGTGAAAAAGTGCTGAACCTTGGGTAATATGGCCTTGAAATATCTTGGCTTTTCTTTCTATCCAGATTACCCAAAGGATGGCTGCCACCAAGGCCTTCCATAGGATTCGCCCAGGCTTTGGACAATGTGGGGCAAGGTCATAGGAAATGAGGTCCTTGACCATCAGGGGCATAACCCATAAGACACCAAACAGCTGCAACAATTGACCCCAGAGATCGTGGACCAGGTTACAATGAAGGAAGAGATGAGGATTCGATTCTTCCTCACACAGACACATGACACATCTGTTAAGAATAGGAATCCCTCTCTTTTGAAGTTGAACTGTAAGTACCCTCTGGAAGCCCCTATCCAGTTGAATATCTGAAATTTTGGAGGTGCTATTGTGGACCAGACCTTGAATAAAACAGATGGAGGATTAAGAGGGAAGGTGGGAGGTTGAATGAGTCTTTTGTAAAAAGAGGCCACCGAGAAAGTACCAGAGGGGGTAAGGGACCAAAGCAACGAGTCCCTCCCTTGTCAATGCAATGCTGCCAAAAGAGAGAGAAAGTGGTTTGTTTCCTCTTCTGAGAGGTTTCTTCTGAAGGAGGGGTTCCACAATCTTCGGCCTCCCTCCAACACCATTTCCTCCACTATGGTAGAATCTTTGTTAGAGGCAATGGAGTAAAGGGATGGGAAGAGGTCCCTTAGAGGAGTGTGGCCGAGCCAAAGATCTGACCAGAAGCACACTGTAGTTCCTCCTTTTGGATGAAACCTGATGAATTTTTTGAACAGTGAGAGGGAAGAGGTGAAAGACTTCCACGATTCTGAGGCCTTGCTTAAGGATCTCCTCTCTGGCACCCAAATGCCCTCAAAAATCTTATATTTACTGCGTAAGACCTGAGCCCAGAGGGAATCAGTCTAAGTTGCAAGACGCCACCACCATTTCCCTAAAAGGGCCAAGTTATGTTTTCTTGGGATCCTGATTCCTAAACCCCCTACTGTTTGCGTAGGTAGACCTTGTCCCAAGAGATTAAATGATATTTTGTTCTCTCTGTCAAGGTTTCAAAAAACGCTAGGCGGCCCACCCCTCGCCTTGTAGTTTTTTTCACTTTGGGGGTTTTCATATATTGAGTTTTTGTTTTTGTTTTGTTTTTTTTTTTTTTTTTTTTTCCACTTTGGGGGTTAAAAATAAACCCCATAATGTTGTTATACAACTTCGGGGGTTAAAATGGTCCCTTTGCCCTTTTGGGCGATTTAAAAAAAACGAAAAAGGCCTTTCGGCCCTAGGTGCCCGCCCAGGTACATCCACCCGTGTAGGGCCGCCTGAGTCTAGGCGTGTGGATTTTTTGTCCAGGCCGCCTAGGTGGGCGCATAGGCGCCAGACGGACCGTTTTTTAAAACATTGCTCTCTGCCTGTCCAGACCAAAGAAAATTTCTCATTAGCTGGTCTAGCCGGTTTGCCACTGAGGATGACATTTGGAAAAGCGACATGAGGTAAACCGAGGTGTTGGCTAAGGTTGCTTTGATCAAAGTGGTTCGGCTAGCCTGAGAAAGGTATCTCGATTTCCATCCAGCCAGACGCCTATAAACCTTTTCTATCACATGTGACCAATGTCTTTTTTTAGGTTTACCCAATCCCAGAGGCAGGCCAAGGTAAGTTGGAGGAAGATCCTCAACTTTGCATTCCCAATTGGGGATAAGCTCTCTGATTTCAGTGTTGGCGATTGCTACCCCCATCATTTTTATTTTTCCATGTTAACCTTGAAACCTATGGCCACTTGGAAACATTTGAGATAAAGCCTCAAATTTTTAATTTCTTGTGAAGAAGCATCTAAAAAACCTAATGTGTCGTCTACGTATTGCAGGTGGGACACTGTAGGGCCTTGGTGAGAGGTTTTGAAACCCGTGAGGAGACCTGTCTGGTATAGACAGGAGATAGATCAATTGAAGACATATGCTATAATAGCAAAGAGGAAGGGGGAGAGTGGGTCCCCTTGACGTATCCCCCTCGAGGAAGGAAAGAATCCTTTTGGGGTTCCATTTATGAGGATTGAGAAGTGAGGATGGAAATAGCAACCTCTCATCCATCTTCTCCAGCGGTCTCTGAGCCCCATTCTTACCATTGACTCATCCAGTATAGACCAATCGACATGGTCATACGCTTTCTCCCAGTCTATCTTAAATATGAGACCAAGCTTTTTGGATAAATGTTTAGAATGAATACACTCATGTGCTACTAGAGCTCCGTGTAAAACTTGTTTATCTGTAATGAAGGCCGACTGTGACGATGAGATGATAGAAGGAAGGACTTGTTGAATTCTTGAAGCCAGCACCTTAGCCAGAATTTTATAGGAGGAGTTGAGCAGGCTAATAGGTTGAAAGTCCTTAAGCTCCTCAGCCCCTTCAACCTTGGGGACCTAGGCAATGAAGGTAGTGTTGATGGCTTTGTGGAGGATTACCCGGTGGAAAAATTCCTCGAAGAAACTCATGAAGTCTGGGCGAAAGGTTTCCCAGAATATTTTGAAAGGTGCTATTGGGAACCCATCCGAACCGGGGGCTTTGTCTTTGGCTAACTCATCCAAGGCTTTCCGGATTTCCTCATCCGAGAAAGGTCGTTCAAGCCAAAAGGGCCTGGCCTTGGGAAAGAGTAAGAAAATCAAGGTCGGCCATTTTAGGTCTAGGACCCAGAGGTGCAGCGTAAAGGGCCTGGAAATAGTTTAAGATAGCCGGTTTAATTTCTCCAGGCTGTACCAAATAGTGGTTATTGGACTTAATAGTCAAAATTGTATTGCCTCTCTTGCGACAATTTGCTATCCAGTGGAAGAAGCCTGTGTTTTGGTCACTTGCTTTAATCCGATTTACTCTTGACCTCTGGAGCCAGTATAGTTCTTCTTTTTTGAGGGTGGAGAAGTATTCAAGCTTAGTTTGGGTCCTCATGTTCGATTCAGTGTCTATCAGGGGTTTGGACTCCTCAATACGGTCAAGGTCTTGCATGGAGTTGAGAAGAGAAGACTTAATTTGGGAGTAATTCCCAAGGATCGACTTACTCTAGGTCTTTAGGGAGGCTTTGAGAAGTTGAATTTTGGTTTGGAGCCTATAGCCTGGTCTTCTCGAGACCTTGTCAGAAAAAAAGTTCTACCAGATAAGAATCAAGGAAGGTAGGGACTTTTCTTCCAGCCAGGCTAGTTCAAATCTAAAAGGTTTCAATCCTATGCTGAAAGCTTGGGTGTCTGGGAGAATAGGATAGTGGTCAGAGGTAGGTTTAGGCAGGGCCATGGCATGAGAGCCCGGAAAGAGTCCCTCTCAGTTTAGAGAGAGAAGGTTGGGGGGAGTGGTTGGATCAAGTAAAGCGGTTTCCTTGTAATGGGATATCCAAGAGTTCATTTCGGAAAATGCAATCCGAGAAGTCGATCATACCCTGAGAGATGATAGAATTGGAGTTTCTCTCATGCGACCATCATGTGATGTTGAAGTCTCCACCCAAACACCATACAGGGTGGGGTAGGGCAGCAACATAGTCCAATTTTGTCCTAAGACGTGGACAGAGAGGATGAGTAGGGGCCATAAATGGCCGAGAATTTTCGCAGAGAGCCATCAGAAGAGCTAGAAAGAAGAATGGTAACGGAGAATTCCCCTATGTGGGAGGAGAGGAGGAGGTGCTCTGAAGGGTTCTAGATCACCCAAATACCCCCTGAAGCCCCATCTGCAGGTAGAGCGACCCACTGGAAAGGCCTTCAACCCCAGGCCTGACGAAATATGTGGAGAGAGGGCTCAGGTAATTTTGTTTCAGTGAGGGCAAGAATAGCGAGGAGGTGTTGCGACGTCAAGTCCTTTACTGCCTCCCTTTTGAACGGGTGTCCCAAACCTCTTATGTTCCAAGTAATGATCTTCATGGTTTGGGAGTTGGAGCTGTGGTAGAGACTAATTTGGCAAACCTCCTCCGAGAGGGCGAGGAGGTAGTGGAAGGGAGACCTTCTAAAGGGAAACCTTCGTATGATATAGAGCAGAACAAATGGAGAAGCTCCCTTTGTCCTTTAAACCTCAACTTCAGTCGTCTCTGAGCGTCTGCAAGAAAGAAATGGTGAGCCGTTCCTTCAGGGCCTTCATGCTGGAAGCCCATAATATGATAAATATCCTTCATTCTCTCCAAATCTCTGTTGATCCCATCCTTGTCGACCCCCTCGATGTTGTCCCTCGCTGAAGGGGGAGAGATGGGCATGCTATGATCCTCGGGCAACTCCATGACTTGCTCGGACGGTGGTAGGGGTAGATAGATGGTTGGTAGGGTAGAGGTCGGGACGTAAGGTAGGGAGAGGTTAAGAGAAAGTAGGTAAGGGAGAGATGGGGCGATTAACCGAGCTGAGGGAAGCAAAGGGAGTGTCGGGAGAAGACGAGGGGAGGGGTGGGAGGGCTGAGAAAGGGAGGGGAGTAGGCGAATGAGGAGTGGGAAGGCAGGACATGACAATTTGAAGTGGCTCAGAGAAGGAAAGAGGAGGTGGATTCAATACACCCTAAGCCAAGGTAGGTGGGGAAGAGGATGAGGCGTGGTTGATATAAGTTGGGTAATGAAGAGAATATGGGCTAGAAGGGTAGTAGGAACCAGGATGGACAGAAGAAGGGAAATATGTAAGGAAGTGGTGAGACTGGGGGGGGGGGGCGTAAGATGTATAAGGCCAAGGATAATGTAGGGTGTAGTTAAAATGAAGAGTTCGGATCCTGCAAATGTGAACCAGCTGGGGAAAGTAGGAAAAATGAGGGGCAAGAAGAGAGGAGATGAAGTCTAGATCTGAGGGGAGGGGTCCGTGGATTGCACGACAATGATACCGTAGGGGAGTAATGGTCTGTCCATAGATGGAGAGAGAGAGAGAGAGAGGAATGAACGAATGGGGGTGTAGATCAGGTACAGCTTCCAGAGTTGGATGGAGGGGTAGGAAGGTGAGAGAGATAATGGGAGAGGGGGGAGGCGTCAAGTGAGGTGGACACAGGTACTGGGTGCAATGGGCAGGGTGTGTACGCAAAGGGTGCCGAGAGGATGGAAGAGGGAGGAGCACCCACAGGGAGCGAAAGAATGTCAAGAGAAGGAGAAGAAGAGGTAGAGAGATAAGGTTGGGCTAGATCTCGAGGTGAGGTAGATGTCAGCGTGTCAATGCCAGAGGGGTTAGGGTGAAGTTGAGGCGCCTTAGGAGATGACGGTTGGGCGAGGGGGGGAGGGAGGTAGGTGAGGGAGTCGGCGGTGGGGAGTCGACCGATGTGAGTTGACTAGGCGACGAAGGCAGCTGCGAAAAAGGCGTGACTGACCCGCTAGCTTCGAGAGTGGATCTCGTCAAGATGGGGGCACTTGTGGCCTGCGAAGCTGGTTTGATTACATCATTTCCGTTTCATGGCTGTTCTGGAACATCACGGTGAGGCTGCCAAATGGCTGACCGTGGTGGTTTGGGTGCCTTGCCCTGGTGTCACACCCTGAGGTTCAATGGAGCAACGGGGGGCTGCCGGAAGCACCTTCTAGGGTGTTTGCGCAACATAGTGGTCCATGACTAGGATTTGGGCTCTGCTGGCAGAGTAGGGTCCGCCTAATTGAAGAAGTGGGGAGGAGGCAAAGCCCCCAACCACGATAGGGTTACCGGGAAGAAAAGGTTGTCGACTTCAAGCCAGACACTAGAAGGAATAAGGCTGGTATCCAGCACCTCCAGAAGGAGACGAATGGAGCCAAGTGGGAGCATCTCTAAAGATTGCCAATGGATGGAGATTAGGTTACCGCAAACTTCTGCCACTCTCCGGAAAGTAGACGGGACCACGCATGGAGAGGGATGTGGTCCAGGGCAAGCCATATTCTCTGCTTCCTGAAATACCCTTGAACCGAGGACCAGGCATGGAGGAGGCAGGAGGCTCCTTTGAAGGTGGAAGATAGAGGCTCCTATAAAACACACGAGGCGTACCCAGGGGACGGGAAGGTGAAGAGGAAGTCACCGCTAGAAAGACATCTGCAGGTGAGATTGGGCTCTCCCCAAATGCGTTTGGCCCATCTTTCAATTCCTCTGGCATCGTCACGTCTGAGTTGGAATGTTGCCACTAGGCAAGCGGAGAGTTTTTGTTTGACCAACGCGAATTCCTCCGACGGAGTTGAGATAATGCAAGGGAGGAAAGGACAAGGAGCAGAGATATTGAGACTCCTCTCGGGTGGAGCTGGTGGAGCAGTTTTTGCAGAAGCAACCAACTGGGAGAAAGTGGCCTTAAGGGGTTGCTTAGTTGCCGCAAAGGGCTGCTTTTCTCCCTCGAGAGAGGATTGGGCGACGACTGGATATGAGGGCTGAAGTCTAGAGGGCGGAGGGTGGGTTTTGGGTAGAGAGCATAAATCTGGTCCCAGCTGAGAGGAAGAGGAAATGGAGGACGACAACGGTCCCTCATTGTTTTTCCAATCCCTAGAAGTCTTTGTCAATGATATCATATGAAACCATGTATTATTTGAAACTTAAAAGAAATAATTCAAGATAGATATATTACCTGGATCAGATTTGGTCCTTTATCTCACTGCCATATCCTTCTGAATGATTTTAATGCTTCTCAGCAGATATCCTGTCCTGGATATCCTTGTTGGAAACAAGCCTTTTAAGACACTCGTTAAAGTCCTCCACAATTGTATCCTTATTTCTTTCTCTTGGTATCCAGGTCAGCATAAAAAAAGACTTTGGATTCAAATAGTACCCAGCTTCATGCTATGGTCAATGAAGTTGCAAATCCCATTTGCTAACTATAATCTCACATATTGGGCCGTAATTGTTTGCATCATTGCCTAGGGTCTCCAGAATTTCTCTCTTAGCTCCATTTAATGTATTATATATATATAAAGAAGGGATATGGATGTCTCTTGGACACATATCTGGAGGGAAGGAAACCAAGAAACAGACGCCCTAGTTTAAGCAGCGGCATCAATGGATGGATTTTAGAAGTTTCTTCATCGGTCTTTTGGATCAGTTTCTTTTTCTAGTTGCTGTTTCTATACTGTAACCTTCAAAAAGAAGGCTTTTGGATTCCTCTTTTGCTTTTATTTCTCCCCTAGAGCATCCGCCCTTGTGGATTGCCTAGGTCTCTTGTACTTATCCTTTTCCATAATTTAAGGTTAACATTATCAAAAAAAATGTATTATATATAAAGCCCATAGTGGGCCTCACCTCACCATAAGCCAAATCCAAACTTGGATCAAGGGTAGAAATATTGTGAGTACCTTAACCCACCCAAAAAAGCCTTAGACAAAACTATATCATGTGCCTTCTTCTCTTTACCATACTTGCTCTATTTGTATGTAGACCACTCCTCTGAAGTGAGCATCATTTTCGTGTCGTTTCTTTTGTCACATATGCTCTGTAGACTTAGGAAAGAGGTGGCAAATTTCATCTTTGCAAATCTATTGTAATCGGGCAGGCCTATAAGCCCATTTTTTTGTACAGGGTCAATTTACCTATTTTTTACCGAGAGACCCGTCTAGTGGGCACTCTCAGATTAACCCAATACTGTGTTCCAACTCTTTATAGCAATACAAATGTTAACTTAAATAAAGAAAAAAAGACTTGTACTGATTGTATTAAATATGCAATTTGGAGGCCAATGATGGAGCCAACATGTAAATTGTGCTCCAAACTTACCAAAAAAAAAAAAACTTGTAGTGATTGTATTAAATATGCAATTTGGAGGCCAATGATGGAGCCAACATGTAAATTGTGCTCCAAACTTACAAACGAGCTTAAAATGTAGCTCATCTGGTTTTGAGCACAATTGGAGTCCATTTGAGATGGTAAGTCGGCAATTTTCAGACTAGTCTAGCCCATGTTTTATTATAATTCACATTATCTTTTAAGCTGTTACTCTAGTTCTCTAAATTTTAAACTAGATCAAGCATTTTCCCCACAGTGGCATACAAAGAAAAGGAACAGGTTTGAGTAAAAGAGGCTCAATGATTTAGTCTTCGTCAAATATTATCACATGCTAAAAGAGAGTTTCAATGAACATGACAAGAGGGGCTCCATTGCACCTAAAGGTATGGTTGAGGCAAGTAAGTGGAAGGTTGAAGAACTTGGAGATGAAGGGGTCTCCCATAGTGTAGGTTTGACTAGGGATATGGTTAGGAAGGCTTTAGGGCAAGCTTCCAACCCCAGGAGGACCACTACATTGACTATGACCAACAATACTGGATCAAAAAGAGAAGGGAGTTAGATGAGAAGGAGGAGGCCAATTTGGAAGAAACTGAGGAGGGTGACAGTACTGAATATGATGGCCTAGACTCAGATGTAGGTGCTCAGGACGAAGCCAACAACTACAAAGAAGATGAAGATTGAACTGAAGACTAACTTCTTAAATCTTTTTATATCACTGTAGTTTTATGACCATTACTACATTTTGGATCGTGTGTGGAGATTGGAGTATATGAACTACGTACTTGTGGTTGCAATCCCCCATTTCAGGTATTTGAGGACTATGGAAATGTTATATCTTTTAGTCTTTTACAGTTTTACTCAATTACTCCTTCTAGTTGTCACTTAGTTACTTAGTTTCAATGTATACACTACTGAGAGCATACTGATTTATCACAATTCTCAAATATCAAATGTGATTCACATTATTCAATGATTTAAATGTGTTTCAGAAGTCAGGCGCATTTTATTTGCATTATACTTGGTTAGAATTTACATGAATGCATAAATACGCAAAAATGATATTGTTTATATGCAACCTAAGACAACAAAATCCAGAATCTCCATGCCCTACTCATGTCAGAACTTAGATTAAAATGTGAATATGAGGTCTAAGAGACTGGGGTCCATCAAACTGCAATCTATAGAAAATGGATCTCGATACCCCTTAACTGTAGATTGGCAAGTGTCGGGATCCCTTTCATGTAGGTTGTTGGCAAGTGTCAGCATCATTTTGCTCTAAAACCCTAAAATTACTTTGACAAATAATTCCCTTTCCATTGGACTTGGGTCACTCCAGAATCAATCCCCACCTCTTTCGGATTTCCCTATGTCCCCCATGGCCCAAATCCGGTCTCTCTTTGGAGAGCCTCCATTGTTGCCACCATTTGGACCATCTGGATAGAGTGAAGCAATAGGACTTTCAAGGCGGAAAGTAGTTCGTCACAGCAATGTTTTGACAAAATCCTTGAACTTGTCACCTTCTGGGCTTCTCATCACAAGACTTTTCGAAACTTTTCCCTCTCGGCTTCTCTCCAGAACTAGCAGGCATTGCTGTATTTTGCAACCCATCAAACATTTCTTGGTCCTCCTTGTGGAGACCCCCCGACAGAGGAATCATCAAATTCAACTTTGACGGTTGCTCACTTGGCAACCTAGGCCCGCTCACTCCAACAGCCTCTCCTTCTCCATCCCCATTGGCCATGCTAACTCCATGTTTGCCGAGGCCCTGGCTCTCCTCGTCGGCCTCAAAAAGTTCAACCTTGACTGGGGTAATGTTTTGATTGTAGAAGGCGATTCCAAGAACACCATCTTATGGGCATCTGCCTCCACCCCACACACCTGGTGTTTGGGCCATCTTTTCGATGAAATTGCTCACATCTCCTACACCCACATCATCTCGTGGAAGCATATCTGGAGGCAAGCTAATGCTGACCCAGACTTTCTCGCCAGGCAGGGTGCATCCAACAATGTTTCAGAGGGGTCCCCCAGCACCTTTTTGAGCTATTCAAACCCTTTATATCCCTCCCCCTTGTGCCGGATTGTATAGTTCTTTTGGGATTTTTTGGGCCCATTGTGGGTTTGTATTGGCCCCCACACTGTGTTGGGGGGCTTATTTTTTGGATTACAGTCACTACTTGTAATTCTCTTATCTTAATACAATACAGTTAACAGAATAAAAATAAAAAAACAATTTCCTTTTTCTTCATTAAGAAGAAATTAGTAGGTGTTCAGAAGCTTAAATATAACTATTGGTTTTACTGGAATGCATCCAAACATCCTCTTTCTATCCTACAAGGCCCCACTTCTTGGGCTTCTTTCTTCTCTTCTTTAATGTTTTGCAGGGGATTAATGGCTACTAAGGAGGTCAACTTCCTCAAAGGGAAAAGAGGTCATTAACTTGGATAAATTAGTCAAGTCTTCCTCTTTTACCTGTGTAAATTCTTTTTCTTTGAGGTATGAGGTCATACTTCAATTTCTCTTGCATTCGGGGAGATGCCTTGCAGGGTACAGAGTTTCCTCCTTATCCCGGTTGGTTTAGAGATCAGTTCTCTACTGCCATGGATTAGGTGGAACTAATTCCCTTCTTGTTGGGCTTATCTATAGCGGGAATCCTTACAATGGCGAGTTCCCAAGTTAATTTAATTCAATTGAGGCTCTTGCTAAGAGATAATTGTGGGTCAAATACATACACAATTATTAGAAATCTCAGTGAGGGCAAATATCTAGAGTTCACAATCCATGGCTGTGAAACCATGAACCATAGCTACTCCGAACCCCAGAGCAGCCTGCTCCAAGCTTTTCAAGATGCATTTCCAGGAACAAAATAGTCCAAATCAAGCAAAAGAAAGAGTACATTAATTAAAAAAAGGTAGAAAGAAGGGAAAATTGGTTACCTGTACAAACTATATGAAATTGTGAATATATGGTGACCTGTGTGTCAACCGGTGATAAAGCCATCAGTAAATACCAGCCAAGACCGCGGGGGGTAATATTAGGGCCATGCCTGAAGGCATAGGCAAGAGGGATGCGAGATGAAGAAGCGTTACTGCTCCCCGAAGGAAAGAGTACTAGCATAACCAACCAAAAGAATAATAACCTAACCCTCTCCTCAAGAGTGACTTGGTCTTACACATAACAAGATGGTCCAAATTGATCCAACTCACCGAAGAAGGGAATGAGACTCCTAGTAACCTCCCACAAGCAGGGGCACGGTTGTTGGTCGAGATTGTAGAATTGTACATGGTCCTTGAAAGATGCAACATTTAAGGAGTGAGAGCTTCCACCTCACCCCTCCTCTTGTAGCAGTTCCTAGTTGACAAACTACGAACTGCTACAGCCACCCGAAACTTTCGATGCTAGGTGTCGAAAGTTCCGGTTATCAAAACAGCCTCAAATTTACAAATGTCAATCCTTTTCATTTCAAATCAATTTTCCAATTCAATATTGAAACCCGGGATCAACAGCATGGCTAAACCTCGCATTGGCCAAGCAATGACACTCAATGAGAGATTTTTCACAATGCCTCGAAGTTGATATCCTATGTGCCTTGAAAACAGGTTAGCACCCTCTTACCATCAGGCAATAGGAATTCAAGCAGCTTTCTCTATTATTCTCTTGAACCTAGGATCAGTGCATGTTGAAACCTCCAACATGTGTGACACTTAGTTGACATCCAAGGTGCTTTGAAAAAAAATGTCAACACCTTTTGACCATCAGATAATAGGAATTAAGTTATCTTCTCTAGTACTTTCTACTCCATTCTTTGTCTTTGGATGTCTACGCCTTTCACACTCATCCTGCCATAGCGTGCAGCATGGGTGCCAACGAGGGAAAACTGCAGACACCCATTTAGGATAAGGAAATTTCCAAGTGCCAAAACCCTAAAACCCTATGAACTATACCCCAATTATCTCCATTAACCTACCATTGACCTGAAATACACCCAGAAGCAAGACCCTGAATCAAGGAGCGAACGAGGGGGAGGGGTAGGCACTCATGGTGTTTGCATAAGGCACGTACAACTACCTACGAATCAATGTTATCCCAGTTTTCAACGAGGCATGAATGCAACATGAAAATGGATGAATGTCATATCATGGTAAAAATGGGTACCAAAATTCTCACCTTATATTACATACATAAAACATAATATCACTTGCTCAAAAAAAAAAAAAAAAAACCCTTATTTAGATTAGACTTGCTAATACAGTCTAAGGACTAAAGAGTTTTGTATCTAGTAGGTTGGGAACCTGCAGACAAATATCATATGGAGTATTATTGCTGATTGGATCTATTGATTCTTGAAATAGGAAAGACAAACCAAAAATCGTATGAAACATAGACGAGAAGGAGGTCAATATGATGTGGACTGGAACCCCTTAGATTATCTGCTAGGGTGCAACATTTCTATGTTCAATATTAGAAAATCATTTTTTCTTTGTAAGCGATTACATTTTTCTCTACATGACAGAAAGGACCATTGCTGGTTTTGGATAACTTAAAGCAATGAAGCTTTTTGATGCCTGGTGTAAGAACAGATGAAATGGAATAAGATAAAATGTAAAGAAACTCTAGCTAGTGGGTCATCTCCTATAGGAAGATTCATGTTTTTACCATTAAAATAACCACTGGTCATAATCTTTAATTTGGGAAGATAATGTAGTCTCAAATGAATGTCAGGTGAAATTTTTTTTATATCTTGTAGTATATTGATGGAAAAAGTTTTCCGGGCTGAATTGCCACATGAACATACTCTAGCAAGTCATTATTTAAAACAATGAGACGAACAATTGAGGAGAACAACTTCAGAAAAGAAACAAGGAAAAACTGAAAAGAACACGAATATAAAGCAAAAAGCTATCCATTTCCATTTTGAATAAAATTGTTGGATTATTTGATGCCTGAGACAAAATTTTGATATCAGAATTACTGAAGAGCAAGTATTTAATTAAACTAAGTGTTTAAAAATGACATCTTCCAGAATACAAATATTGATTGTTCAAAAACAGCTGAATACCAATGATTGAGACTAGAAAATGTAAATAAGAAGACATTATCATCAAAGCTATTGAAAATAAATCAAAGTATAATTGGATAAAACTGATTTGAATAGCTTTACATAAAATTTCTAACAAGGTTAAAAATTAACTGCTGTGAAACATATACTGAAATGTTTTTTTTTTCCCAATAAATACTGATAGAGCATCGAGTTGTTCTTGATTGTATGCATTGCGTATCTTGCAAGTTGGTGAACTAGTAGATAACCACATGCCCAAGCGCTGTTAGCAAATTTCTCCTTCTTCCCTTAAACCATGATCAGAAAATGCTCACTTCAAGAGAGACTAAAATAGGAGAAGAATAAATCCAGAATCCTAACCCTAGAGTCCTATACACAACCACTGCACCTGGAAACCTCATTTCACACCTTAAACCTTGACCCTAGTTCCTTCGCCAAACACAGAAACCTAACCCTAAAAACCAAGTTCTACCACCAAAGAAATCCATAAATTATCAAAATTAAAAGCCTCAAAGGCGAGAAATTTCTAATAATTACAAGTAATTCAAAGCAAACAATTGCTTTCTGACCCTACAAACCAAGCTCCTTAGACCCAACAAACCCCACAAAATTGTCAAAATCCACAAAAAAGTCAATAAATTCCAAATAATTACATGTAATTCAAAGAAATCAATGTCTCTTTCACCGATCATCAGTAGGGAGATAGAGGAACAAGAGGACGAAATGTTACATATCACACTTTAAGAAAGAGATAAAGAGGGAGAGAGAAAGAGAGAGAAGGAAACGAGTAAAAGTTACATGTCCTCATCAAACTTTCAGAGAGAGATACTTAGATAGAGAAAAAGAAAGAGACCAGGAAAAGTTGCATGTGCTCATGAAACATTAAGAGAAAGATACTCAGATGGAGAAAAAGAAGACTGTCTACCTCTAGACCTCGTCTTCGTGGAGAAGCATATTGGGTATACCCTTGCTCACAGGGAACCTTCGACCAGTTTCAGGACATATTAGGGCTCCCTCTTCCAAGTGAAGTTGCAGCAGAGCATGGTGAAACTTCCTGAGAAATTCTTCGTTGTCGAGCATTGTGGCCTCTGCATTTTCAGGAAGGTCTCCACATCCCATGGCCACAGCTGCATCTAAAAGGGCTTTCCACTCTATCTTTGGGAAAATATTCTTCAGAAAATCGCCGTTGAAGGCGACCTCCTTAACCACCATTTTCTCCACCTCCAATTGAAGGGGGAATCCATTTGTCACGCCCTTTATGTTGGAGGATAGCATGTTGTGCGTTAGAAGTCTCATCTCTCTCTCTCTCTGTCTCTCTCCTATGGTTCACTGCCCCACTCCTTGGTAGGCCTGAACGCTGCAAAAAAAATGGCAAAACTCCGTCGCGGGAGAAGTTCCATTTATTGTACTTTATGAAAACCAAATAAAGCGGCTAAAAAATCAATTTTAAACACCGACGATAAATTTTGAAACTCAAAAAATCATTCAGATCTTATGGATATTTGAAAACGGCAAAATGAACGGTTAGATAATCCGTTAAAGAATAAATTACTTTTTAGATTTTGAAGTCCTAATTTTTTTCACAATCATAGTGTTCAGATATGAAAGTTTTCGAATACTTGTATTACAATTGTGATATATTATTAGGTAAGGCTATACTTATTTTTCGAATACTTGTATTACAATTGTGATATATTATTAGGTAAGGCTATACTTATTTTGATAGGGCTTGTGGCCTATCAAACCAATTTTTTTTATTTTTAATGGATGCAATATGCTTTATTAATAGTAATATATATATATATATATATATATATATATAATTATAATATGAGACAATTTATCTTTGGTACAATGTGGTCACAATTGTTCTCGATCTGGATATGATATTCGGTAGCTGCAATAATTTTATTGACCAAGCTCGAAATTCAAAAGAAATTTACTCGAACTTTACGACACATCCAAACTATCAAATTTTACATTGGATGATTGTAAGGAATTGTTAACTTCATGTATGAAAGGTAAATGGTCTAATCGTATATAATCCCTTCAAAAAATGTGAAGCCTCACCTCCAAGAGTTATCTAGAAAATACTTAAGGCATTAGAAAATTTGAAGTTTAAAAAATAGGGTGCAGTTTGTATAGAGCCTAGGCTCTAAACAATCAAATTAGAGCTTACCTTCAAATAGTATCGAAAAATATGGTTTCAATACTAGAATTTTTTGTGATAGCTTTAGAATATATTGTCATTTTTATTTACAA
Organism: Amborella trichopoda; assembly: GCF_054954075.1. Taxonomy (NCBI): domain Eukaryota; kingdom Viridiplantae; phylum Streptophyta; class Magnoliopsida; order Amborellales; family Amborellaceae; genus Amborella; species Amborella trichopoda. The sequence goes on from NC_142339.1 coordinate 8,617,391, forward strand.
AGTTTAAAATTTTAAAAATAGTGTAATCTATAGATCTATGAAAACTTGAAAATCTTGAAAAATGACGGTCCAAAAATGGGTTATAAAATGCACTATTTCCAAACCTTGAAATCCATTTTTTTTATCATGTCTATGCATCTTGATGTCAAGATGATCAATTTGAGGGTATTTGGACATCAAAACAACCTCTTATAATGATGGCTCTAATTTGATTGTTTAGAGCCTCGACTCTATATAAACTTTTCCCTAAAAAATATACACAGTGAATATTTAAAAATAGATGAAAGTTGACCGGCTAGATAATGTGTTGCAATATATATTATTGTAGGACATAAAATCCATTTTTTTTACAACATAATAATCAAGATCGAGATTATCGCTTTGAAAGTCTTTCGATGTTGAAAGTGCAATTTTCAATAAATTCTAAGGTGAGGTTCTTCTTTTTCCTAATAAGGCTTGGACTTTTTATAACTGTTTCCTTTATTTTATTATGGAAAATGTTTTGAGAAAGCTGCAATTTAGCCACCCACCATTTAACTTAGTTGGACAATGGTGATTGAAAAGTTGTCCACTTAAGCTGGACGGTAGGTGGCTCAAGTTACTCTACGGGGTAGTAATCGTGTCCAATAAGTAAAACCTCACCTCCAAACTCATCGAAAATTGCAGCTTTGTTGTCGGAAAAACTTAACATTGATCATCTCGGCCTTGACCATTATGGTGATAAAAAAAATAAAAATTTAAACGCTAAAAATAGTGTATACTATAGCATATTATCTAGACCATCTATTTTACCTTAAAAATAAGTATTCACAGATCCGCAAGATATGTGCATTTTTTTAGCTTCTCATAATCACTGTCGAACTTGATTTTAGAGCTATCATAGAGATTTCCAATGCCTAAAGTGCTTTTGGGATGAAGATTCGAAGCAAGGTTTGACTTTATTTCCATAAAGTTTGGGCCTTATAAAAATTGCTTGCTTTTACTTTCAGTACCATATGATTGTCCAATTCTTAGAGAGAAAAATCTAGGTATTAGAAAACTCAAAATTCAAATGTTTTTTTTTTTTTAATAATCATCTGGTAATTGTTAAGTAGTTTACAAAAGTTCATAATGAAAAATTCCTACCAAGTCTTCTAATCAAGAGAGTAGATGTACACTATGATCTAATGCTTCTTGTTGAAGATCGATGATATGCTAAAGATACACATCTATAGATAAACGCATGTGTCAATGGCTTATTCGAGATAAATGAATAATTGGTCAACGTTTTATTTATTATTATAAGGCAAAAGATATTATGCTTCCAAAGAGTATACTGTCTAATTCCTCTTTAGGTGAAATTATAATTTCAAGACCCTAAATGTTTTGGGATGCAACCTCTTCAACCCATAGATTAACCTCAATAAAAGAAAATTTCCAAATTATACTCTATATACATAAAAAAAATAATGTCTCAAGATTGAATAAAGACCGTCCAATTTTTAGAGGGTAAGATCAAAGTGTAGAAAACTGAAAATTCAATTTCTTTTATTTTGAGAATAATCAATTAATGATTCTTAGGTGGTTCCCAATATTTCAAATTGAAAACATCCTCCTAGGCAGGTCTTTTGACCGAGAGATTAGATGTGATAGTATACACACTCCAATATCAATGAGCCAAATGAGTTGATTGCACAAGAGATTGATTGGATAGTCATATAGTCATATATGTGCATGTGTCTAGTATATATTTTTCTAATAGATTAAGAGTTACCTCTTTTAAAGTGTCTATACCTGTAAGATTGAAAGGCCCAACATAGCAACTAGGTATAGGTATGGGGGTGCTATCGCTACGATCCAACCCCTTTCCCCTTCCCGTATAATGTTTGTAAACTACGTATGATTTTCAAATAGCTAAATTCCAAACAGCATCCACTTTTCCAAGTTTATTCAAAATAAGAAATAATATCTAAATTTTGAAATACGTGGTAAGCAATCATAATAAGGAGTCATATTTTAGTATGAACAAAGACTAAATCTACAAATTATACAAACAGACACAGAATTTACGCAATTTCGGGTCCATCTATAAGCTATCCAAACAACGGCCCAATAACCAGGTTTTGGCGTAAGCATAATTTATCCAAACAAGATAATTATTGCACATAATGATGTTCTCCAGACTTTTCCAGCGCTTGAATGCTAAGTAGATGACTTTTTAGGTGACATTGGTTGCAATGGGTCATATAAACACCTTGCCTTGGTATGGTATGTCAACACCTATCGACATGTACACACGTGGCCGACACTTGACGATCATCAACTTCTGATTACATTTCAACATATTTTATATATGTTGTGCATTTTTTTATCACAAAATGCATAACGTCAGTGTGTTAGCACTAACATTCATGATCAAGACATCCACGGTTCTAATCCTGCCAAATAAAATATAAATGCAAGAAGGACTAAATTTTTTAACCCCATGTACTGGAGTGCCATCACAATGTAGCTATTGAAGTATCTCTAGTTATATTTTAGTAAACTTATATATTATACATATGTCAGAAAAAATACTAGCTTTTTAACCCTACGTAATGGACACCTATATTGATATTCATGTCAGTATCCATATAACACTGGTTGCAGCAGCATCTTTGGATGCTACTTTTCACCCCTTTCGAAGAACATAAAACACTTAAAAAGTGCTGCCATAAAAGGTGAAGAAAAGTGGCAACCACAGGACATGATCCCCCTGCACACAAGTACATCAGGCAAATTTCACAAAGGTCTCGGATGACTCAAACTAATTCTTGATAGGCCTCAAACTTTGAACTCTTTTCCATCACAATTTTTTTTCACGTCACAGATACACCCTAAACCATTTCTATTCTTAAAAGAGAATCGTAAACTCCGACCCAAAAGAGAAGTTAGAAAAAATAAACAAGGAGAGAAAAAATCTATAGTTGAAAAAAGAATATATAAACCTTCAAATAATCAAGCATCAAATATGCTTGCTGCCATTCATGTGAGGCTCTTTGTCACAAGGAGGTGGCACACCAAAAACCCAATCGAGGACATTCAAATATTTGGATCGAAACACTTCTCTCTCTTGTGCATAGCAATGCATGATAATGGCAGTTGACAGGCTGAACACTATCACATCAGCTCTCCTCAATCTCTTGGAGGGGGGGACATAGCCTGCATGTGCCAAGCATGTGAAGAAGCTCTCTATTGCCCGAGCAAAGCAGTAGAGAGAGATTTCCATGCGCCTCGTCTTCTTCTCTATCATCAATGCCAGGCCAGGAGGAAACTGCATACATCATCAAATATTCAAATGACCAAGGAAACAAAGCAGTGGCAATGAGGGATCTTGGAATGAAAAGAATATAAGTTGGTGTTTCTAATTGAATTTCTCTAACACTACAAAATTTTTAGATTGAGGCCAAATATCAGCTAACTTTTCACCTCATTTTTTATGGGAACTTGCAAAATGAGCACCATTTTGAAAAACATGGAAAAATATCAGTACTCACTCTCATGGATTTTGGTATCATCATCTCTCTCTCTCTCTCTCTCTCTCTCTCTCTCTCTCTCTCTCTCTCTCTCTCTCATGCACAAAATTTGTAAATTTAGGATGAATGTAAGCCAAACTTTAACTCATTTTCCATTGAAGCTTGCAAAAATGAGCATTGTTTTGAAAAATAAGGAAAAATATCAGTACTCTATATTTGCATCAATTTTGATGGGTTCTTGGACACCAGACGAATCCAATAACAATTAAGTTGCTCCCACAAATGATTAAAATTTGTCCATAGGATTCAGGGCATCCAGGTGTAGGGAAGAGGATATAACTTTTACTTACAGTGCCCATTGCAACCATTGGAATGTTACAAGACTTGAACAATCTAAAAAGAAGGCAGGTCCACATCCTACAGTTAAAATGCAAACAAATGAACAATAAACTGTCAAAAGACCTGCAAACCTCTTGACAAACTTTTAACAAATATTTCGTTTTCAATAAGAAAATAAAAGAAGATCTCGAAACCAAAATCTGCAAAATGAAACAAACAACCAGAATAAAAACCTACCAGAGTTTCTATATAATTTCTTTTTTCTTTTTTTTTAAAGTGTAAAAGCTGCAATACTTCAATTGTCTGAGCATATTTCAAAAGGTCTAATGGCCATTTTGGGGCTCCCCTTTCTTGTATTGCCAAAATATTTCTTTTTTAATTTCCTTTTTTTGGTTAGTTAAGAGAATGAACCCCCATTTATGTTCCATGTTTTCTGCGGATCTATCTCAGAATAAGAGCACGGAATGAAGGGTGATGGAATGGTAGTGTTTCGATCGAAGATGTACAACACAATAAGAGACACTCTTAACTTCACGTAAAATGGTAAACTGAGGCACCATATACCTCCAAATAACCACTAAAGCTCTGATATCATAACATGGAAGTGCCTTTTTATTATGTTAAACTACAACTTGGGAGAATCAATGGGATTGCAACAATGCCATCCTCCCTACTTTACCTGAGAACACAGAGATTCAAGAGGGATCAATCTAGTAAGAGGTCAGTTGGACAACCACAAACCCACACATGATTCTTATTGGTATCTTTGTGTACTAACGTAAAGTTGGGATGTTGACATTATTGCTATGCTCTCTATATGCTGGCAGTTGTATATACTTTCCTACATAAAGCACAAACTACAGTATGTAATGAAATAGTGCATGCAGATAGTACTTCAATACATCTTTATTCTATTTTATGAAGTACCTTACAAGATACAACCTATGTTACCCAGAAATGCCAAATTTGGCAGGATTTCAGGCATCAAAGTGATAATTAAAAAGTCCAGCAATGGAGATATGAGGAGTGTACGAAACCAACAGACACTTTGTGCATGTGCATATATATATTGTGGGACTCCATGCATGCATGTTGAGAATGGCTTGGGGCCTTGGCGGTAGTATTGCCTAGCCCCATGGTGAGGTCTCTGACTCCATTCTCACCAAAGGGTAGGGGCCCAAATCCCCACTGACTTACCACTTTTAGGAAAAGGGCTGGGGTCGTGGTGGTAGCATCCCCACACCCAGTTACCACATCATGGTATCCATTTGTACCACTGACACCCCTAATTAACACTTTCAAAATGTAACTTCCTATCTATTGAAAAAAACAGGTAACGGCCTGTCGTCCCCACTGAATTACCAAAAAGAAAAGAGTCCATGCAGTAACCATGAAGGTATCGTGATCTTGGCTATAAAGGAATTTCATGAAAATCATTGAAACAGAATCACATGCATTTCCAGCATCCTAAATGCACCAAGATGTTATCAAGAGGATCAGCTTTGTTTATTGATGAAGAATACACTGAATATAATCACCAGGCCCTTCCATTCTTTAAATACTCCTTTATACATGAAGTTTCAGGATTGAATCCTTCGAGTACATCTAGGGAACATGAATTTCACCTGAATTATGCTTAAATTCTGGACTAACAAAACCCCTTACATTTCTTCTTCTTTCTCGTGCACATGATGAGCCAAAGCATAACACTCACTTCGCAGGTTTAGGGACTCAACCATGTTATTGGCTTAACCAATAGGGAGGACAACAAATCCATTACAAATGAATGAATTAGATGGTTTTGAAAAGGAACTCGAGTGTGGGACTAATGAGTGGTGATGTCTATATCAATCAGTACTACTATTGACTCTTATTAATAGATGTTACACAATGATTTCAAATGGACATTAATGCCTCTGGCTAACTTGTTAGATTGTTCAGACAAAAATTCTTGCAGTTGGACTTAGTTTTCTTAGTAAGCCGAACCTGATCCAGTCACTAGTGTATAACTTAGATCTGAAATTTGTGCTCTTCAGCACATGGTTTTCTCTATGTTTCTTACATTCCATAACTAAAAGTATACAGAAGCATGGCTTTCTTAGTCATTCCATCACTTAAAATATCACAGAAATACAGCTTTTAAACAAAACATATAGCCAAAATCCAACAGATACATGATAAAAAAGAGTATATGAGCCAGGTAATAGAAAAAATATACAAAAGGAGAACAAAACAACAAAACATTGAATAAAAAAGGTGTGGGTGCTAACCAGGCAGATGAACAATATACGGAGAGAAATAAGCTTGATCTTGCCGTGCCCAGGAGACCCTTAAGGAGAATAGCATATGGCCTGCATTTCATTACAAAATAGTTCAGCTAGGAAGAGAGTTTGTGCATGTCAACAGCTATAGAAAAGCCAAACTCATAAGCACAAAATAGGGGAAAAAAATTAAAAAAAATAACAAAAAGAAAAACCCTCAACAAAGTATAATAGCCAACCATCAGAACGTCAACCTCAGGTTGCCAATGCAGAAATTCCAACCCATGATATACTTCTCTAGAACTCCTGCACAGCAAGTCTATGTTTTTCTTTTTCCTATGGGTAAAAAGTCTAATTTGTCTTTTGGCCAAATACAAAGTCAATAAAAGGAATTCTGTAATAGAATCATGCAAAGAAACATGATGAACCAGTGTTTGAAGACTGGCAGAGACGTCTGGGACTTGACATCAAAAGGGTACCAAGGTGAGTTTTCGGGTAAAGACTCAGGTATACAAAAATGATAGTATTTTTATAATTTTTGTTACTAAATCACTGAAAAATGATGTATAATTTTAATGTTTTTCTGATGATATATGCTCAAATTTTCCATATTACCCTTTTTTGGATTTTTTTAAATTGTTTCAAATTATAAATCAATTTTTTCATATTTCATCTGCCACATGCTTTTTTAATCTTTTATTGACTTTAATGATTCTTATAGCTTCATTTGCTTTTAACCATTTTCTTTTTAGCAAATTTTTCTATTCTATTTTGCATTTTTTAGACATTTATGCGCTTGTACATGACTTGGGCAAGTCCACTCAGACTCGTCCAAGTTACTTTGCCCAGGCAGGGGCCAAGTTCTGAGCGCAAACTCAGTTTTTGCACACTGTAATGAACAGAAGACTTGTGTAAATGACTTAAATCAAGTTCCACCGATAAAAGTCCATGGAAACTTAGAGGAGTAAAATGAACTAATATTTTGTATCTTTTCTTTCAAAAGGTTATCACATAAAAGAGAATAACTGAGGCATGGAAAGGCCATGTCAGACCCTGTTATGAGAATAATTATATCTGCTTCATATTCACACTATGAAAATTTATATAAATCGGAAGGGTAACATGTACAAATTCTAGGAGTGTGGTGCATGATTAGATGCATACCCATATAGGAACTGTGATATTGGATGAAGCAATTAGAAAATTTCTTCACTCTACAGTTACGTAACATATACGTATGTGTGTGTATATAATGACATAAAGACTGCATAATGACATACACACATATTGTACGATTTTGTGTGCGTTCGTAAAACCAGCCTCATATCTTGAAAATTTATATTGTTTGCAAAAATTAGATAAGTGATCCAAGATAACCATGAAGAATTTTTAACCACCTTTTCCAGAGGCTCTGTCGATGAACAATGAGTGCAGGAATAAGATACACCGGTAGATAGACTGGCAGTGCTCTTCCATAGGCCTGAATAAGGAAAGAAACAACATGTGCTGTGCAGGATTGATTCCCATGCACCATCTACATCACAATAAAGGACCACCTTCAGAGCTCAGGTGAATTTGATCAGTAAAAGCAGATATGACCAAAACATGGATGACAGCCTTGACACGTGAATTTGATCAGTAAAGCAGATATTCCCAAAACATGGATGACAGCATTGACACGTGAATTTGATCAGTAAAGCAGATATTCCCAAAACATGGATGACAGCATTGACATGTGAATTTGATCGGTAAAGCAGATATTCCCAAAACATGGATAACAGCATTGACACGTGCCATCTTCATACTTAAACAGATTATAACAACTATTTTAGCAGGTGATAAAACAGCAGATTCAGCTAAAGCGATAGAGAAGCAAACATATGAGAAACTCAGTGAAAAGATGGGGAAAAATTGAGTACCCACTCTTAACATACTTATTATGAGAATTCACAAAGAGAGGAAAAGAGCCACTTTGAGGATCCCTACGAAATGAGGCATGGAACAGAGCCACCATGAAGAAGTTCCGGGAGTTACGAAGGAAGCTTGAGGCCCCATATTGGTCATGGGTTGAGAACAATTATTGAACTCTATGAGGTCTAATTGCCCATTGTTCCTTAGTGGCTCAGTGGCGATGTCGACCTTTAACTGACTGGTCATGGCTTTGAACCCTGCCTAGGGAGATTCAAAGGGATCATTTTGACCATTAGAAGTAGGTAACCCAGTCGTTGTCATTGTTTCTATTCCACTCTGTCTCATTGCATCATATTTTGTGATATCTGAGAATCACCAGATCCAGGAAGCCCACCTAATGAACTAATATCAACATAAGATATGATCTAGAATTGTTAAACTACATGAGTAAGCATCTCAAAAGTCATCTATTAAAATTACGTTTTAGTCAAGTAGCAAAACATAAATCTCAATGACAAGTGAAAATGATCTGTGATTAATTTCAAGTTAACAAGACATAAAATAATTGATAAGGCTTCATTTGGGACTGGTTATCTGACTGAATGACTTTCTCACCTACATTGTCATGCTCCAGAATGCCTTTCAGAGTGAAACACAGTCAAACCAAAAAAGAGTCCAGAACCCTTTTTTTTAACATAATGTGAAATGCCGCTTATTTGTGGCATTCTACATCATTTCAGGAAGCAATTTGGAGCAGCAGGAATGCTCCATTGACTGCCTTAGAAAAATAAGCTTTATGCCCAGTAACATTATTTGAAAGTGTCTTCCAAACGCAGCACAAACCATTACAAGGTTTTCTTATTAATGTCTTTTATATATAATTAAAAAAAGTGCCTTATCGGGATTGTATTACAAGAACATGCATGTTTGATTAATGTTTTAGGGGTAAAAAGAAAAATAAATCTTCTCTTCCAAGCTAAAATGCACAAGAAATTGCTGGACCTGGTAACTGCTAACCACTGAATGAAAGAGCATTAACTCTTGATACAAAGGATCAATGAGTCCATTGGGTAACTACTACCATAAAGAGTCCTGTCTTATCCCATCCAAACCTCCAAATGGTGCAAGAAATAAAAGGCCATTCAAAGGCGCCTTTGTTTTTATTATTACAAGGAACTGTATTAAGTGAACAAATCATTCTCAATTGAAGAGTAGCGATGTTATGCTGTTGAATACAATGTTAAATAAAACAGATCAGCGACCCAGATTGCCCATCCAGAAAACCAGTCCGGATCGGCTGGATCCGGCCTTAAAAAATTTTCAAAAAATAGCTAAAGTTTTTTAAAAATCTAATTTCTTATGTTTCCAAAGAAACTGGGGGCATTGCATTGCATATTTTCATTGTTTTATTGAGAATCTGTAAATATGGGATCCTGTTTCATGCTTGAGAATTTATTGACTACCACATCTATTTCATAGTCAAAATGAAGCTTAAAAGGCAGCTAATTGCAAATGGTCGCAATTTTATAATCTCCATTACCACTTCCACTTATAAATATAGGGGATCTTTCTTACTCATTTCTTATTTTCTCCTTTTCCTGAAAATAAATTTATTTAATTACGTATTCATTTCCATTCATATTTTTATTGTAATGAAGTTGCATAAGTCTAAAGATCAAAGCATTTTTTTCTAATTTTTCCCATAGTTTTTTTGTAGAACTTCCTTAATCGCTACATCATTCTGTTAATTTTTTTTTTCTAAATTTTCTTTTGCTTCACTGTAGCTTGATCTTTTCTTGTCATAGAGTAGCTGATTAAATTTTCCTTTTGCTTTGTTTTTTCTAAATCTTTTCTTTTATTTTGACATGCTTTGATTTAAACCGGTGGCTCTCGATTTTATATATATGATGAAAATCACAAAGGGGCAATATCGCATAGATAGAATGAACGTGGTGCTTTGATTTAAATTGGTGTATCAAACAAGAATACTGCATAGGTGGAATAAATATGAATGGATACACAACATTCTTTTCTTAAGGGGAAGGGAGCATTAGTCCCACATCGTGCAGGAGAGGCAGAGAAGGGAGGGCACGACTTATAAAAAGGTTCACGGGATAAGCGAGGTGTTGCATGCGGGTTTGCAACTTAGAAGCAGAGGGGTGGGCCCTCTAGTATCCTTCTTTAAATAAAAAACTAAGTTGGATTAAAAAGAATTCAGGGTATAAAAAAAATAGTAATAAAAAGTACAATGGGACTGGTTCTCTAACACCAGCAGGTTCATGGGGGGGAACCAATCGGATCCCAATATCATGATCTTGATGAGCTTGACTGATTACTAATCTGGATTGGCCAGTTCCGATCTGGATCACAGGTTTTTAAAACATTGATTGAATGTTATAACGGAAAAAACTAAACTCACACTTTATGGAATATGACTTCATTGAGGTTAAGGAACACATTCATGGGTGAGCAATTTCAGGATTTGGAAGAATGCATGAGGCACACAAAGACTGGGCGGTCAGTAAGAATAACATTCGGAATCATAGCCAACTCATGTACCATGGCTCAAAAACAGAAGCAATTAGGAAATGATCAACTGTATGTGAGTACAGATAGTCGAAGCCGACATAAAAGAAAACTTGCATATGGGACAACATATGAGATCAATTCAAAAATGTGGAGGAATGTGCACTTCGATGGAACTATTCTGCCTTAATCTACGCAAATCCAAGACATGCATTAATAGAATGTAGAACTCCTAAAAGTAAAGTGTATGCTTCATAGAAAGTGCTGAAATAAGAGGTCTTTCCATTATTTTCAAGTGTTCTAACCTTTTCATGGATGAGCAAACACTTACCTAAGGGCCTGTTTGGGTGCATGGATTTTAAGGCATGGATTCCTAATATCTTGGATATTGTCAAAATCCATTGTTTGGATTGATTAACGACTAGGATACTTAAAATCAGGAAAATCAAAACCATGGTAATAAGTCCTACTTTTCCATTATTTCATTTCCGAACCAAAACCTATTTTTTTGCATTTCCAAAGCCCATGGATTGGTAGGGAGCATTTGGTAGGTACGAAAATTTTAAAGAGAGGAAGTACCAAAATTTTTTAAAGAGAGAAACTATCTCAAAATTTTTAGAGAGAAACTATCTCAAATTTTAACTTTTAGAGAGAAAGTATGTTAAAATTTTAGAGAGAGAAGGTATGTTAAAATTTTAGAGAGAGAAAGTACCAAACTTTTTTAGAGAAATGAACTATTTCAAAATTTTAGAGAGAGAAACTATCTCAAATTTTAACTTTTAGAGAGAGAAAGTATGTTATAATTTTAGAGAGAGAAAGTACCAAAAATATTTAGAGAGATAAACTATCCCAAAATTTTAGAGAGATAAACTATCTCAAATTTTAAGTTTTACAGAGAAACTATCATATTTTAGAGAAAGTACATGCAAATTTTTAGAGAGAGAAACAATCTCAATGTTTTAGAGAGAGAAACTATATCAAAATTTTTAGAGAGAAACAATCTTATATTTTCATTTTTAGAGAGAGAAACTATATCAAATTTTAGAGAGAGTGCCTAAAGAGTTTTAGAAATAGAAACTATCTCAAAAAATTTTAGAGAGAGAAACTATATCAAATCTTATGTTTTAGAGAGAAAATATTCTTAAAATTCTAGAGAGAGAAAGTATTCTTAAATTTTTAGAGAGAAACTACTATAAATTTTAGAAAGAGAAATGGCCAAAAAAAATTTAGAGAGAGAAATATCTCTTTTTTAGAGAGAGAAACTATATCAAATTTTCAGTTTTAGAGAAAAACTATCTCGAATTTTGACTTTTAGAAAGAGAAAATATATTAAAATTTAAAAAAAAGAAATTATATCAAATTTTAGAGAGAGAAACTACCTAAAACATTTTAGAGTAGAAACTATCTCAAAAAGTTTGGAGAGAGAAACTATCGCAAAATTTATGTTTGAGAGAGAGAAAGTATATTCAAATTTTAGAGAGATAAACTATATCAAATTTTATATAGAGAAAGTACATGAAATTTTTAGAGTGAGAAACTATCTCAAAAAGTTTAGAGAGAGAAACTATCTCAAAATTTAAGTTTTAGAGAGAAAAAGTATCTCAAATTTTAAACTTTAGAGAGAGAAAGTATATCAAAGTATAGAGCGACACTATATCAAATTTTAAATAGAAAAACTATTTCAAAATTTTAGAGAGAGAAACTATCTCAAACATGAAGTTTTAGAGAGAGAAAGATTTCTTAAAATTTAAGAGAGTAACTATATCAAATTTTAGAGAGAGTACATAAAATTTTTTAGAAAAAGAAACTATTGCAAAATTTTTAGAGAGAAATTATCTCAAATGTTAGCTTTTAAAAAGAAAGTAATTTGAGAGAAAAACTATATCATATTTAAGAGAGAGAAACAACTTGAAAATGTTTAGAGAGAAACTATCTCAAAATTATTGAAAAGGGGAACTATCTCAAGTTTTAAGTTTTAGAGAGAGAGTATCATAAAATTTTAGAAAGAGAAACTATATTAAATTTTAGAGAGTACAGCACCTAAACATTTTAGAGAGAGAAATTCTCAAAATTTTTAGATAGACAATTTCAAATTTTAAATTAGAAAGTATATTAAATTTTAGAGAGACGAACCATATCAAATTTTAGAGAGAGAAACTATCTCAAAATTTTTATAGATACACTATCCCAAATTTTGTGTTTTAGAAAGTGAAAGTATATAAAATTTTAGAGAGAGAAATTGTATCAAGTTTTGTTACAACCAATCGACATGGAAGTGATTGCAAGGAATCCATGAATTTTGTATAGTTTATCCAAACAAGAGATTTGAGGAATCCATGACAAAAATCCTTGATATTGAAAATCTATAGATTTCCTTGGATTTCAAATATCTAGGATTCCTAATTTCCCCATATCCAAAGGGGCCCTAAAAGAATATGGAAGGAAAAAGATGTCTACAGAAAAATAATAAGAAAAGAAAAAAGACATGCAAAACCATGTCAATGACCAAAAATAATAACAAAAGAAAAAAAAGGATGCAAAACCATGTCGATGACCATTTCATATATCAAACAAATTATCAGAGTCGAATAGAATTTACAGGGCCTAGTGAAAAATGTTTGGGGCATACCGTGCATGGAACTTTCATAAGGGGGTCTAACTTAATATCAACACCCTTGGACTGATAATGCTTTTCTATCTCCTCCAAATTAGTCAAAGGCATACCAGTTGCAATCTCTTTGATCCCATGCAGAATAGAGGCATGCTTTCCACCATGATGGTTGAGGAAAGACCTATATGAGGAAGGCAAGCTATCTTGCTTTAAAATGTAAGCTGACCTGCAAAGAAACACAACTGCACACATCAAGACAACCAAAATCAGAAAAACTGATGTGGTCTTTGAAGACTCAAATTGATCCTATCAAGAAAAAGATAATCCAGAAAGACTAAAAAATTTGGAGTTTGTACTTAAAAGGAAAAGAATCTTCAAGCAAGATTAACCCAAAATTCAACATTTTATATGATGCTTAGATGTCAACAAAACTCATTTAACATAGAAAAACAAACAGGAAAATGGTCTGAAAATTTGACTTGAGACCTCGTGTGCTGGTAACAAGACATGTCAGCTCATGCCAATGGCAGTATCATGATATGCATTTTAATCTATTATGTAAAATGACAATAGATGGTATGTGAAGTATAAGAGCACTAAAGTATTCTGACCAGTTGCAGTTAACTTAGGAATCATCCCATTAGCTTCTCTTTGAACATATTTTTCTTCAAAAATGCAGCACAACCAAACACACCTAACCACTTCCCTTCCCCCAACACCTCATTCCAACACATACATGCACATCAAGAAACACCCACAGGTACATCCAGAGTCATTGGGTTCGGAAGCAGAATCAGGATCGGGATCGGGGGATCGTGAAATGCTAGAAGATCCCTTTGGTTGGAAGCATTTTCCGTACAATGCATATGTTGAGGGTGAACATCCCCAAATGTTAAGGATCAAGATACCAACTTTATGGGGATCTTCATCCTGACCTTTTGGGATCTTGAACCCAACCTTTTGGTGTCTGGGATTATATATACTCCTTAAAGTAGGTATCTCTTTATTTATAAGCAGCAACCAATGTAGTTATATTCGATATCTTAATTCAGGAGAATGGAGAGATTGAGAATAATGTCGCACATAAAATTAGAGCTGGGTGCGCGAAGTGGAGATGCACATCAGTAGTTTTATACGATCGCCACATACCAATGAAACTAAAGGTGAAGTTTAGAGGACAGCTATAAGACCAGCCATGCTTTATGGGACAGAATGTTAGATGGTCAAGAAACAACATATCCATAGGATAAGTACAACTGAGATGAAGATGTTGAGATAAATGAGTGATATGACAAGAAATGATAGAATTCGGAATGAATACAAAAAGGAACTTAGGGGTGACTCCAATAGGAGCTAAGATTAAAGAAAGTAGACTTAAATGGGAAAGCCGCGTGCAGCGTAGACCTAATACAACACCAGATAGGAGGGACGAATTGGTTTAAATGGAAGGTTCTAACAGGGTAAGGGGAAGACCCAAAAGGACATGGATGCAAATAGTGAGAAGAGATATGATGACTTATAGTTTGATTGAGGGAACCCTTGCTATAGTAAAATGGTGGAACAAAACTCGTGTAGCTAACCCCAAATAGTTGGAATAAGGCTTAGATGATGATGATTAATAAGCAATACAATTATATTAAAACTACAGTTTTGGCTCTAACTGGTTATAAATAAAGAAAATCATCAGTTTGATTTTTATCTAGTCTTTGAGGTTGGGGTCGAGATCCCTAACAGTGGGAACGGGGATCACTAATAGTAGGGATCAGGATCCCAAAATTTAGAAATCGAGATCCCCTTCCCGGAGTGCGGGAGCAAGATCCTGGAGCGGGATTGCCACCTATTTGGAAGGTCCCGTATGGATAGCTTACACGCACACACCATACACAATCCAAGGGCATGCCACAAAGAATCCTCAAATCCAGGTTAAGCCTTTAAGCCATAAGATATCATATCATCCAAGAAAGAGGCTATGAAGAACAAATATCTGTAGTAAGACATTATGAATAATTGATAAAAGATCACGAAAGTAATTTGATGATTGCCACTAGCTCAGCTGAGTGCAAAGAAAGAATATAATCAGTTTTTAACTCTTGATGAACAAGTATATGGCAAAAGTTTATCAAAGTTGGAATAAATATAATGAAGACAGTTCAGAATTCTATTAACACTGATATTCAGACAATTAATGCAATAATCCAACAACTCAGAATCCATGGCATTCTCATACATGACACCTCAGAACCTCAGTCACTATGTTGTATTTAAACTAAAGGGGAAAGGTAGCAAAATAAAGAGCAGAGACAACTAGTGACAATAATAATACAATTAGGAGTTTTGATTGAAATTTGAAACAATAATAAATTTCTGATAATGAATCAAAAGTCATAAACATAAAAAACATATTTAAGTAACAATAATTAGTAGAAGTTGCATAAGGCAATCGGAACTTTATAAAGAGTACATACAGAATTTGTGAAGAGGACAGGCACATTAGGAAAGTGTCGCCATGGGTCCATGTCAACGGTTTGCACAAAGGTCCAAATCTTCTACTCTTTATACCACAACGTGATGCTAAGACAGCAGCACGCATAAAAATGTAAAGAGCCAAGCTTGTATGCTGAGTGCGAGGTCCAGTCAGAAGCATTGCTGGCCCAGCAACTCCCCCGGCTAATAAAGCTCGCCATTTTGCAGTTCTGTGCCCACATATACATTCATATGATAAATATTACTATTTTCTCCGCACAAAAGGAAAAGCAGAATGTCACACATTAGCTCTCTAGAGTCTTGTGTTACTTCGCGAGATCTGTGAACATAAGAAGATACTATTCTTCCTTTAGTTCCAAACTTCCAATAATCATCTAAAGCCACGTATAACAATTATCCCATTTTGCAGCAAGAACCAATAAATAACCACAGCGGAGCAGTCAAGCAGTAGATAAAAGGATGAGAAGTTTGTTGTCCAAAACAGATCAACAAATTTTCAGAGGTTTCATGACACTACTGATTCATGCACTAGGAACTTTAACTAAACAAATCATACCATTGAACACTGTACATTTTTAGACTTCCACATGAAAAAAAAGTGTTTGTAAGTTCCAGGAATATTTGTTAAGGATAACAAGCAGTTTTATGATGATATAACAAACAAAATCATGAGAGCAGATACCTTTCTTTGCATACTGAGGACATATGGGACTCGTCTATACAACTTCACACTGAGAAAGTTTCTTACGCACTTTTCAGTCAATGGTAGCAAAATCTTCACAAAACATGTATAGAACCATAGAACAAGGATACCTTAATACAGCACATATATATTGAAACTAAAGTCCATCTACAACTGACAAATATTATTATATGAAAACAGATCATAACTTCCCAAATGAACAGACAAATATTTTTGAATAGGGACAGGTAGAGTAGACAATATTAATGGATAAAATCAGATCGAAAGTGCTTACGGGATGTGACACAACTATTACTTGCAAAACTTACATGGCCAAAAATATGAACGCCTGATATATTCAATTCATAGAGGAACACAATAGATTCAAACTCTGAGTAAATATCAAGTACAAATACATATTCAACCCAACATTCATATACACCCATTGTTTCAAAAAGCGGACCGCCCAGCACCTGGGCAGATTTCCTTGGGCACCCGCCTGAACCTGCCTAGGCGGCCACCCAGGGCCTGCGCCCCACCCAAGGGTGGAACTGCGGCTCCTTGAGGGTATTTTTATGTCATTTTTTTAATACTAAAGAGGTAAAAATTGTGGGTTTTAGGTTCATTTGAAACCTAAAACCCATTAGAGGCTATTTTTGAGAGAGAAAACACAAAAAGAAAAATATTTCTATTGGGCCGCCCAGGTTCTGGGCGGCCTGGACCACCCTAACCGCCTAGGAGCCACCTAGCGCTTTTTGAAACACTGCATACACCACATACAAAATAAGACAAGTTCATGTTGTGGAGGCCGCTCTAAAGGCCTTAGAGGGTTGTTGACCTACGTATGGTTCAATACTTGACTTTCCCACCCATATGGAGAGGACCCTTCAAAGTCCTCTTGCAAGTCCCTATCAACCTTAGTTGCTATTTGTTCAGAAAAATTTTAAGACTATCCCCATTCCGTCCCCTTGAAAATTATTAGACTTTATATTTCATGTAGGGCAGCCATCATATTCATATGGATATATATAAAAAATGAACATATAAGCGTAGAGGAAAAGGTATCCAATGAGCAGCTGGTTTAGACTTTGTTTGAAAACTGCGAATGACGCCGGCCCACAAGACCTGAAGATCCATCATCACCACCCAATCTTTCTCTGGTCAGTGCAGTTCCATAGCATCATATACTTCTCAATAATGAATAAAGTCAATCGACATTTCTTGAACCATATACCTATATGATCCAAAATTTCTCTATTTGCAAATCCAAATAACCAACAAGAGAACTGACTACCATGAGGTTTAACCCCTCAGCCCATTCTTGTGGTACCTTTGATTTGAATAAGCTGAGAAAGAATCAGGCATCACCCATGAGATATGAGACAACCTCAATCTATCTCTCGAAAGAGCCCACCATAGCTGAACCAGCAGATTGTCTACAATCTCTTCCTCATCGACTCATCTCTATGTAGAATGCACACAGAGTGAAGCCTATGTGTTAGACCTGCCAAACTTTTTGAAAGTTGCATCCTTTCAAAATCAAAGCTGCCAATCATATTATCGATGTCATGTCCTAAAGTACATTCTCAAACGGTAGTACATTCCTGCAAGAGTATGATATGCATTGGTGATTGGTAACCTAGTCATGTCCAAATATATGGCTCTACAACACGTTAAATAGTATCATTGGAATCATCTTGCACTTTTTAATAAACTTTGGTAGGTTTGCAAAGTTTATAACAAGATGAATCATTTGGCTTTTCAGAGCCATAATACGTTAATCCCACCTACATATCAAGGATAAGGATCTCCATTCTCCATAAAGCATTTTTTTTCGATGTCAATTGTTTCTCCATAAAGTCCAGATCAGAATCAAAGATGCCAACCATGATGGGTAACCATTACCCGTCATTCACACTATAATCAGTTCAACATCATCAAGCCGAGCTCTATTTCATGCCTATCATTTTTCCTTGTCGTACGAATCAAGAAGAGTTCTCACACTTGGAACTTCTTGAAGTTAAAGTTCATTCCACAAGGATTCATTGTGAAGAATCAAAAGATTATTTAAGGAACTAGCTCCAGAGAATCTTCCTCGGACCTAAGCATGTCCAGCAAGAATCAAGTCTTGGCCATTATTTGTCATACCAAGTAGAGCATTACCCTCAATAAAGCTTCCACCATCATTTGGAATCCTCTTCAATGAAAAATCTACAGACATGCTTATAAGTGTTTTTTAGGACCACCTAATGAACCATATGGTATTTAGAAAAGTAGATGTAGGAAAAGGATTCAACTGTGAATCTCTTCAATTACATATGGGTCATGGTTATGATGAATATCAATCAGCGATTTAAAAAATGGATCGGTGACCCGGATTGGGCACCCAATAAAATGGCCCGAATCAGCAATCCAGATCGCCGTTTTATTATGCGGAAAACGCAGTGAACCGGCGAAAAAACACGTGAAAAAATAGAGAACCAGCCAAAATCCAATCCCGATCGGTGAATCGGCGGTCTAAATCGCCGTTTTACTATGTAAAACTGCATTTCTTCTAGACTCGGCCGTTTTCCTATATATACAGAGAATCGAAATGGGGTGACCAATTCTCAGGTCGAACCAGGTGATTCCGTGCCAACCCGGCCTTTTTTAAATCATTGATATCAATCATCATCATTATCGGATTCTTTATGATGAACATTAATATATCATCTAAAGGTTTCCTCTATAGTATTAAAGGCCTTAGGCAAAGGGATCCCCTCACCCTATTTCTCTATTCCATCATATTTAAATCTCTTAGAGGACTTGTGGACAAGGAGGCTCGTTTGGTTTCTCAAGGCATCATGACCAGCCAGCCAAGTTCATAATTACTCCCTCACATTTTGTGGGATTAATCCTTCCCATGTGTAAAATTTGAGTTTGTTTGTTGGTTGCTTTAGATTGAATCATCTCAGCGACTTAATTAAGGCAAAAGAGAGATGGCCTCAAAGGGGTTTGTTCTTGTGGCAGTGAATAGAGAAGGGCATAGCTTTCAACTCACAAGATGAGAGAATATTTGAAGACAGAAGAAAAGTATGTGGACCTGGGGATCAAGGGGATTGAAGTAATCAAGCAATTTTTAGTTGGTGTTAGGAACCTGGCAAGTAGGAAAATATTTTAAATAGAAACAATTCTGTAAATCTTCTAAATAGGAAAAAATTATTAGGTTTTGGTACATTAGAGTTGAGTTGGGTTACTATCTTACTTCGGGAGAAGTAGACAGATGAGGCATAAAGACACAGTTGGTTTCACTTTTAATAGCAATTTGGACTGCAAATTTGGATTAAGGTTTTAGTAAGTTTGGGATTTAGGATTGAAGTGTAAGTAGCGTAGAGAAGATGATCAAAGGTGCTATGAGATATGTAGTGAGAAGGAAGAAAATTAAAGAGAAACCCTCTCTTTAAATTGCTTTCAAAATTTGATGGAGGAATGGTTATTGAAGGGGATTCAGTGAAGATTATAGCATGGTGTAAAGGAAAACTGAGAGTTCCTTGGAGACTCTCTCCCATTTTTCATGAAATTGGTGACATTCTTCAGTCATTTGAGTTTGAAATACTTTATTGCTACCATGAAGCAAACGCTGAAGCAGATTCTTTAGCCAAGGGAGGTGCTTTTCAATCCTCATCGGTGATTACCAATTTCGTGTGATGTATCTTTATGTTCTCCGATCCCCTTGTAACTATTTATAGTTAATAAAAGTCACGTGTTAATGTTAAAAAAAGAAAGAAAGAAAATTAAGCAGAAACCCTACTGGAGGACCAGCTCCCTCAAAGTGGCTTGTAAGGAGGTTGGCTCATTAGAAGCGGCTATATCTAATAAAGTTACTATTTTTTATGGTATTATGATTTTATATTTGGTTGATAGCAATTGAAAAGGTTCTCTCTTTTTTCTTTTATTTGTTAACCAGTACACAGGGCTCTCATATATTCAATTGGATCCAATTCAGTCTTTTCTATGTCTTAAACACCATGACTGTAATTCAGAAAGTTGCGATGTGAAGGATTCACCAGGATTGAACTAGAGAGCCATAAATGTGAACTTTTTAAGCTAAGATGCCTTCAGAAGAAGCCATAAGAAACCATAAATGAACACAATAACCAAAAAAAATGAAATATTCAATTGATTTTTTCTCACAATAACAGCCATAGAAACCATGTCTCAACAGAATATGAAACCAACCATTATTCAAGACTAAAAGCAAGGAACTTGAATCGCAATAATCATTCTAAGTTTTGCATGTCATAACAATTATAAGAAAGGAAAGAGAAAAACAACAATATAGAAAGAGAAACTGATCACTAATGACATACATGAAGAAAGGTAGAGAGAGAGAGAGAGAGAGAGATTGAGAGAGAGTTGGAGAACTATAACATGCCTATGATGTCCTCCAAAAGCTGCAACGAACTCGTCAACTGAAACAAATGTCCCAGCAAAAGTCCCCAGAAAAAGTCCATATCTAAGCGTCTCTTTGATGGCCTCAACAATTGCCTCTGGATTCGAAGCAACCCTCGCCTTCCTATAATCAATCAATTAATGCCCATCAAAAGAATTGCAGGTTATCTAAAACCCTCTAAAACTGAAGGAACCAAAAACCGTTAGAATCTCCATGACCACACCATACCTTTGTCTGCTTCTAAGCCGAGCTAGAATACCAAAGGCTGCAAGGCCTCCTTTTAATCCAGCACCAATCACGAAACCCTTTGCACAAGCATAAGCACATCTCTCAAGCCTAGCCCATTCTGAACAAGGAGAAGATGAGAGGGACTCAGGATTATCGCCTGGTTTCAAGCGATCTGGGTCATCGAATTGTGACATTTTCTCCCCGCAGTTCCCGCAATCACCATTGGTTTCTGAAGCCCGACTAGAGAGAGAATCCATCTTTGATTCGAATTGTGACATGTTCTCCCCGGAGTTCCCGCAATCACCTCGACTAGAGAGAGAAACCATCGTTGGTTTGGGCACTTAGAAAAATAGGGTTTTGTAGGTATCTAGGGTTTTGAGGGTTTCGCCATTGATGGAGAGCAGTGAGAGAGGGGATTGCAGAGGGCTAGGATTGATATAACCGGAGGTGGCGATGGTGTTTTTCTGACATGCATGGAATGTAAAGAAGAACGAATCGAAAAGTGGGGCTTGTTTATGGAATATCAGATGACGGTGGTGAAGATTGTGTACACATGGCATATTATATGTGGTTTTTCACTTGATGATGTGGATACTTGTTTGCTTTCTGTGTTTTCTTGCCTCGCGGCTCGGCTGGGTTCCTCTTTTGGCTCGGCTCCTCGGACACGATTTCTCGGAGTCCATGTTGAAGTTATTTATTGGGTGCCTTCAAATTTTATCATATTATATAATTTTCATATTATATAATATTCTTGAGATTATTTCAAAATCTATTTTTATATCTAATTATATAATTTTAAATTTTAAAAATGGTTAAAATCAAATAGATCTATAAATATATGAAAATCTTGAAAATGGACGGTACAGATAATATGTTGTAAGATGCACTATTTTTGAGTCTCAATCTTTTTATTTTTCATAGTCATACATCTCGATGTCGAGATGATTTTCAACATTAAAATAACTTTTTTCGATAGATTTTTGAGGTGCATCTATAGTTCTAGTGTAAGGTTGCAAACCTTATGTAAACTTTTTCCTTATTTAAAATAAGAAAGGAAATGTTTCTATACTTCCCCTACATATCATTAAAATTAGGTCGCGGGTTGTATAGAGCCGAGGCTCTAAACAATCAAATTAGAGCCCACCTTCAAACAGTGTCGAAAAAAGTGGTTTCAATATTGAAAATCTGTACGATAGCCTAAAAATATATTATTAAATTTAATTATAAAATTTAAAGCTTTAAAATAGTATAGATCAAGCATATTTATAAAAACTTGAAAAACTTCAAAATTGACGATCTAAAAATGTGTTACAAGATGTATTATTTCTAAAACTGAAAATCTATTTTTTTTCTCATATCCATGCATCTTGATGTCAAGATGATCAATTTGAGGATATTTGAGCATCAAAACAACCTCTTCTAGTGAAATTTTTGAGCTGGCTCTAATTTGATTGTTTAGAGCCTCGGCTCTATATAAACTTTTCCCTCTAATTTGATTGTTTAGAGCCTCGGCTCTATATAAACTTTTCCCTTAAAAGTATCTAAACCCTCTGCCAAAAACGTCCAAGAACAAATTAATAAAAAAATAAGAATTTTTAAAAAAGAAAAATGTAAAATTAAAAATATAAATTCATAAAATACAAAACAAATAATTCACTTCATCTATCTATTAAGACATTTCAATCAAAATCAAAATCAAAATCAATAAATAAAATAAAAAAAAATTCACAAAAATAGGAAGGTAAAAAATAGTGAAGAAAAATAGCAAAAATGTATCTTGCAAATTTTTTGTTTTAATTCAAAAATTTTGCTAGGGCTTTGTAGACGACTATATTAAGAACATGTTAGGATGAATTTGAAGAAGTGTAATGAAACACCGTTGGAGAAATCAAGATTTTCTATATCAGTTAAAAAAAGGTCGAAAAGTCACAATCCATATCTCTTTAAAAAAACTTAGGGTTTGATAAGAGGGATAAAAAAAGTACTAATTTGAAACAAATATCGAACGTTTTGGTGCATCATTATTCCATGCCAAATCAGCAAATGTGGATTAGGTTTCAAGAATACTGAAAAAAAAGAAACCGAACTTTAATCTTCAAGTTCCATAAAATTTTACGTCATTATTGCAAAAACTTCTTTAAAGTCAATGTAGATCAGTAATACAAAAACATATTGGAAAGGTTGAGAGATTTTCATGAAATACTGAGAGAGAAATCCAATTTTCCTAATTGGGTTTAAAAATAAATAAATAAAAAGCTACCCAGCCTGCGCAGCCGATTCTAAGAGACTCAACCCTTCACTTCTAAGTCGACTCGGCAAATTTTAATGCCTAGTCTAAGCTATCAAACTGCCCCTAATTAATTAGGGTTATTAATCCTCGGCAATTTACTTATTTTTAGAATTTTATGAGGAGGTAACACATTGAAATGAATGTTAAAGATTAACCTATGTTAAATTGATTATTTGACCTATAATGGTTTTGCAAGGGGTTTTGTTCCCATTAGCAAGTCTCCATTTAAAAGACGATTTTTTAAAAAAATCTTTGACTTTTTGAAATCCGTCAAGAATTCTTGAATTTTTTTAAAATTTTTCAAAAAATTGCATTTTTTTTAATGAAACTGATACTTTTAAAACTTTACAAACTTCTACCAGTCTCTCATATAGCTTGGTCAAACCAAGCCAAGCCTGAGAATTAGTTGTGAGTTGTATTTTGAATTTATTTATGCTGGGCCCCAATGGGTATATTAGATGGCCTAACTTCCCAGTTTCATCTTGTGGGGCTTATACCTTCACTTAACCGTTTTTCTCAGCTTTTCTCAAACTTCCCAAAATTGAGGTTGAAAACGCCTTTCATAAGTGTCACCCATCGACCCTTCGGCCTACTCTTCACGACTCCAAGATGAAAGAGATTTGCTAAATTTCTTTTAACATCCACTTCTAAAAAATCTTTGCCCACTTTAGTAACTGAGCACGAGAGCCACACCACATACAATATTTTCTCTAAAATTCTCTCAACAAGAAGGCCGATACCGTAAAAAACTCTTCGATTTTTTTCCTTCCAAACTTCCTATAAAATTGTGCTCCTAGCAATCTGCCAAAAAGCACTCCAGTTCTAAGTAACCAAATCACAAACAAGTTTGAAATTACCCCAATCACATTCGCAGGCATAACCATAGAGATCGCCAATTTATCAAAAAACTACCGCCAAATTCTTAAAATAAAAGAGCAATGGAGAAATAAATGAGGTCCTGTTTCTACATCACTCTTACACAATAAGCAAATATTCGGTAATACTTTACCCCTTTTGATAAGATTATCCACGGTGAGGATCTTTTCTTGCACAGCCACCCATAGAAAAGCTTGGACTTTCAACGGTGTAGGCCATTTCCAAATGCAAGCAATTTCAGGCAATGACCACCTCCAACGGTCATGAAAGAGTAAGTGATACATTAACTTCACCAAATATTGACCATGTAACTCAATCTCCCAGATAACTATATCTGAAGCCTTTTGCGGCACTTAAACTTCATGCAAAAGTGATAAAAAACTTATATATTCATGAAAAAGCTGCTCAGAAATCCTATTATAAGGAAGAGAGACATTCCATATGATCTGATTATCCCTTATTTCAAAGATCTCAACAACTGTCACATAGGGATTCTCCACTCTCTGGAAGACCGTATGGAAGAGGAATTTCAAAGGTGAAATGCCCAACCATTTATGATGCTAAAAGGAGATGTTGCATCCATCACCCAAATTCCATCGATTGTCCCTATGGATCAAGGGTTTGCAAACATTAATGGATTTCCAACAATATGACATCCCCCTCGTACCATTCCTCAGTCCAAACCACATACTTCACAGCAATCACTTGCTACCACAACTGATCTTTGAAGTTTAGGCTTCTCCACCTGTAAGACATGATTAACAATTCGCATTTTCCTAATACCCAAACCTCCTTCCCTCCTTGGCGTACATACCATGTTCCACCGGATAAGATGGTACTTCTTGAAATTATCAATGAACCCCCAAAGGAAATTTGTCATAAGAGTTTCAATTGTTTTTTGCAACCCGAGGGGGAATCTGCAGTAAAGACAATTGATAAATAAGTAAATTTGACAAGCAAGCATTCACCAGTGTGATCCTTCCTCCCAAAGGCAAATATTTATATTTCCACAAATCAAACTTTACTTGTATTCTTTGGATCACTTTATTCTAGACAGTCATAGGAAGTCGACCATCTGAAATTGGCAATCCTAAGTTTACAATTGGGAAGGTCTCCACCTTATAACCCATAATCTCTGCAAACTCATGCAGCACAAAATCATTACAGTTCATGTCAACTATTGCATATTTTGCAAAGTTAACCTTGAGGCCCAAAGCCACTTCACTGCACTGCAAAAAAGTGGCAATATTAGCAACCTGAACATGCTTGGCCTCACAAAAAAACAGAGTATCATATGCATATTGAAAGTGCGATATACAAGAACCACCATTAGGCATTTAGAAACCCAAAAAATGTCCTTTGGCCCCTACATTACGTAAAAAGAGACTGAAGCACTCTGCATAAATGGCGAACAAGAAAGGGGGCAAAGGTTCCCCCTAAAAAAGCCCCTAAAGGCAAGAAAAAAAACCAGTAGGACTACCCTTAAACAAACGCGTATTTAGGAAGATTGTTTTAGTCTAAAATTTTGATAACCATAGATGAGTTACTAGATTATTTTCAAAAGATGGAAATTGAATTTTGAGTTTTGTGAGACTTAGATCTAGCCCTTCAAAAATTGGACAGTCTCTATTCAATCTTGAAATATTATTTTTTTTATAGTACATAGAGAGTTTATTTTGGATTTTTTTCACCGAGATTAGTTTATGGGTCTTAAAAATATTCCTAGAATGTGTTTTTTTTTTTAATAGAAAGTATTCCTAGCATGTGCTATACCTGAGAGAGTATATAGATAGAGTATACTCCTGTGGGAGTCGGAAATCTTGAGGCTTTGGATAGCCATTGATTTTGAAACTGTTAAATGAGTGATAGCTTGCTGGAAACAAGTAGAAAAACATGCCCGAACCAGAGAAGAATTTGATTAGATTCGTGGAGATCTCTCTCTCTCTCTCCTGCGAGAATTAGATTAAACCCGTGATCATTATCATCTCTCTATCTCTACATTTGGAGCATGAGTGCATATACTATGCTCCTGCCGGTGCCCAAATTTGTCCAATTTCAGGATCTACTTCAGAATATCCATGGAGCAATTTCATTAGAAAAAACAAAAAAAGGTTGAGATGTCTCAGTGATTGATCACATAACTTTAACTGTGAGGAAATGGGAAAGTTCGTATTGAATCCGATGGCATTACTGTATAGTCAAAATTCTTTGTTTTTCATATTTTGTTTTTTGTTGGTAGTTGGGCTGGGTAAATAATGCAACAAGAATGTTAGGTCCTAAAGTTATTTTTAGGTGGTTTTACTTAAGGGAGCATATATACAATTTGCTCCTGCGAGAGCATATAATCTTATTTATTGAATAATTGAAGCATCCAAAGTGGCCCACAAAATGTGATTTTTGACCAAATACGCAATTTGAAGTCCACAAAGTATGATTAAATTTATTTTAAGTTTTTAAAATTTAATAATGGTGCATTAGTTTAATTATTTATTCTTTTGAGACGACCAAGGTATTTAACTAAGGAAAAAAGTTTACATAAAGTGTCAATCTTATACAATAAACCCAAAGTACATACTCAAACATCTACATGTAAAGATTGTTCGATGTCAAAAAGCCAAACTGCATCTTTAAGCAAGATTTAAAGGTGCATCTTACTTTGATTATTTTAGGCTGACAACTTATTTATACATTACCTTTTAACTAAACCAGTAAATCAAATATGGGATTTGATTCAATTCAATCATAGCTAAAACTCCAGGTACCAAAGGAAAGTACTAATTATCAAAGTTTGGGAGAAAAATCTAGATAAGCATTTACAAAAAACTCTAAAAGGTAATAAGCAAGTTTTACAGGAGAAGCACACAATAATGAAACAATGAAAGGTTTACCAAGAACAACAAACTATCAATGATCTCTGGATTATCCATATTTATATTTGAGAAATTTTAAAGACCACTTTTTTCAAGAACTTAAATTGGGATAGATTGATCTAGCTTAGAACCCTAGAAGTGATATGGGCTTTCAGATAGAAGAACCAAGGGTAAGGTAATTTGGTCTCAAATCCAGAAGTCGTTGACCCACTCAAAGTATCAAACTTTGGAAAAATGAAAAGGTTTTAGGGAAATGGAGAAATACAAAATATGATAGGAGAAAAATTGGAAAACTATTGGAAAGGAAACAAAAGGATAGACAATATAATAAAAAAGAAAAATAAATAAAGTGTGACTATTTTGTTTTGGATTGTATACTATGAGACCATTTACTTTTAGTACAAGAAGGTCATAATTATTCTTAGCCATTAGATGTCATATTTAATAGATTGAAATGTGTTACAATATTTGATAAATTTTGTTTTGGATATTGTGTCTAGTCAATGACATCTTCAACAACCTGTTTTTACATCTAATGGTCAATGATAATTATGATATCTTGCACCAAAAATAAATAATCTTATTATATACATTTTAATGGTACTAAAATTAGATTGTATATCGCTACAAATTAACTATAGTTAATCTTGTATCCTCATGACTCTTTAGAGAAAAGAGAAAACAAAAGAAAAAGAAAAAAAAAAAAACCAAAAAAAAGAAAACCAAAAAACCAAAAAAAAGTTAAAAATAACTACACGGATGAACGGCACGAAGATATGTTTTGCTTTGAGCCTACGACTCTATACAGATGATAACTATTTATCAAAATACAGAAAACTAAGTGGAAGGAGAAAACATTGAGGAAATAGATAGATATTAATTTTGATATATAGGAAAGGATAATAATAAAACTAACGTAAACATATTAGTAGACAAAGATTTAAAAGACAAAGTAGTTAAATGACAAACACAATAGGAACACAACAGTAGAAAGAACTGTTAGCATAAATGAGGGTGGAAGTCATAGATATATTTGTATAATTAGGATAATGGAAAGTGAAAGAAACATCGAAAATTATGAATATAGAAAAGGCTTTAGGACCAGATGATATCCCGATAGAGGTTTGAAAGTGCATGGAGGAGATCAACATTAAGTGATTGACTTACCAAGCTGTTCAACAAGGTGTTGAGAATAAAAAAAAATGCCAAATAACTGGAGGAACAATATGTGGTACCTATCTACAAAAACAAAAAAGTCATACAAAATTATGCAAACTATCGAGGTATCAAACTTATGAGCTGCATTATGAAGTTGTAGGGGAGAGTGATTGGGTAATGATTAAGGCATGAAATAGGTGTATCAAAAAACTAATTCGGTTTTATTCTAAGGAGGTCTATAATTGAGGATATTTTCCTACTTAGGCAACCGATTGAGAAGTTTGGGGTGAAAGAAAAATACTTTGATTTTTATTGAGTTAGAGAAAACTTATGATAGAGTATCTCGATATTTAATTTGGTGGGTATTGGAGAAATAAAAAGTATCTAGTGCTATATTGACTTGGTAAGAGATATATACAAGAGAACACTAACTAGTCTGCAAACAACTAATGGAGAGATGAGTGGAGTTTTTAGTGACAATACGTGTATATCAGGGGTCAACGTTGAGCCCATAGCTTTTTAGCTTGGTTAATGATGACTTAACTAGGTACCTACAAGATGTGGTATTACGATATGGTGTTCGCGGACGGCATAATTTTGATTGATGAAACTCAAAGTGGTGTCTACACAAAGTTAAAATTTTTGAAGGATGCTCTAACATTTGAAGGTTTTAAAATTAGTTGGACTAAGATAGAATATATGGAATCTAAGTTTAGTAATAATAAGACTAGATGCAAATAAGCAGTTAAGATTGATGATCAAGAAATACCAAAAAAAACTTATTTTTGATACCTTGATTTGATAACCCAGTAAAATGGAGAGATTGAGGAAGATGTCATATATAGAATTAGAGTTGGGTGGAGATGTACAACTGGAGTTTTATGTAACTCCTGCTTACTAATGAAGCTAAAGGGAAAATCCTATAAGACAGAAGTGAGACCGATTATGCTTTATGGGACAGAATATTGAGCGATTAAGACAAAACATCCCGTAAGATGAATGTAACTGAGCAGATGATATTGCGATGGATGAGTGGCAAGACAAGAAGGGATAGAATTCGGAATGGATGCATTCCGGAGAACTTAGGTACGGCTCTAATAGGTGATAAGATGAGATAAAATAGATTTAGGTGGGTTGGCCATGTGCAGCGCAGACTAAGTAAAACATTTGTTAAGAACGAGTTCGTTAAAGTGGAAGGTTTGAAAAAAATAAGAGGGTAGGCCCAAAAGAATATGGTTGGAAGTAATGAGATTAAATATAGGGACTTATGGCTTCATCGAGGGTATGCCTTGATATAGTGGAATTGCGGACTAACATTGTATAGCCAACCCCAAATAATTCGAAAAAAGCCATGATAATGAACTATTTAAGGAAAACAAATTTCTCACAATAGAGGATAGTTATAATTAGAAGTGTACCGATCTTTCTCTAGATGATACGCTTCAACTTAATGACATTACGAAATTATTTTGTTTTATAATAAAAATTCTATTACCTATGATAACTGCGATAATATCCTAGTAAAATGAATTTATCGCGATAGTTTAGAGTATTCAATCATTATCAAGATAAAACCCCTCCTATAATAACTTGTATGCAATCTGAAAGAAATATTGACCATTTGAATTTGAAAAAAAAAAAGACATTTCATTCACCTAAAGTAGCTTTAAAAGTATCAAACTCTGCAATCAAGGAATTGATAATAATAAATTTTGATATTGTATTTTGTATTTACAATAGAAATTACTGTGAACTTTGTCACTTGTAAAGTTTGTAACATACACATATATTCTTTTTATCTTGTACAATTTGGACATTCAATTATTTCCAATAAAGATATATTTTAATAAATAATATCATTAATTAAATATATTAGAGTCCCAATAATTATCTACAAAATCCCAATTCAAAACACAAATATAATAATATCCCGTCACTACTAAGCTCGTCAATAAAATAAGTATGTGTCTCTCTAGATATATCTATCAATCTATTTACTATATATAAAGCGAGATAAGCACCCACCCTATTTTCACATTACATGTTTCTTGTTCTTCCATTCTTATCCCTCACTCCCTCCCACATTTCTCTACTCTCTCTCTATCCTATACGTATGGTATACTCTCTGCCTCCCATGTTCCACCTCCCATATTTCTCTCTCTTATCTCTCTCCCAAACACGCCTCTCTCTCTTACACATGCACTCATTTAAGCTTTATGGAAAGAGATAAATGCTCTATTTGACAACTTATTTATGTTTTCTCTCTCATGCATGCATGTGATTGGGTGCATTGTGAGAATAGTGGCCAACGGATAGGGGTTTGTGCAACACAGCCCGCCCGCCCTCGGAGAGAGGAGGGTTTCTAGAGAGAGAAATTGTTGATTTTGTTGCATAGGCAATTTCTTGATGGTTAATCATGTGATTCAATAAAATATGAAGTTATCGGTTAAGAACTATGCTTAGAGTTTCAATGGTAGCATGTCTTAATATTGTATTTGAAATTTATGGTCATTGTTCTGTAATTTTTTTCAATATTTGGGATGTCATTGCATAGATTTACCTTGAGGTCCACATGAGGTTTTTTTTTTTTCCTTTACACATTATATTATTCTCTCACATTTCAATTAAAACTTTTCCTGAATTATAAATAGCCACATTTATTTCCTTCACGTCCTGTGTTTGCACTTGTTTTTCTTTCTGCATTCTCCCTCTCAACGAATTTACATGCACATCATTCTCTTATAAATATTTTTCTCTAGATTTTTCTATTTAGGTCTTTTTGTTTCCCAAATATTTCTCTACATTCCCCCGCCCCCACCCCTCTCTTCTCTCTGGCTTTAACGCTCTCTAGAATTCTAATGGGTGAGTATTTTTAGTCCATGGTTTCCTCTATCTTCATCTTATTGTTGTCGGTCATGCCCATGTTTTTTTGGATAAGAAACAATCCACATACAAGACAGGTTCGTATCAAGAGGTTAACCTTTTTGCCTTAGCCCTGAACTTCCATTAATCTTGCTTTGTTTATTAGTATTGGAATGAATTTATTATTATTATTATTTTTAAAATATTTTGTAGTGTTGGAATGCTCGACTTTTGTTGCGTAAAGGTAGTTAATTATGTGATTCAATAAAATATGAAGTTATCAGTTAAGAATTATACTTATAGTTTTAGCAGTAGCACGTCTTAATATTTTATTTTCATTTTTTATCATATTTCTATAATTGTTTTTCCAATTTTTGAGATCTCATTACATAGATTTATCTTGAGGTCCACATGAACTTTTTTTTCCTATATTTATTTACACTTATTATACTATATTATTTTCTTCACATTTTAATTAAAATTTTTTCCTATTTAGTGAGTGGTTGAATGTATGATAAAAATTGTAGCTTTCTATCTTATATAAATTCCTTTTGTGTGTTTGAACCATTAATGTTCTTTGTTTTTAATTTTAAAATTTTATTTTTAGATTCTTTAGGTTTCCTACGTGGTTACTTTTATTTTTTGGATAATTGGGTTTTAGATGAAAAAATAGAAGTCATTTTTCTATTTTATTTTCAGTGTCATTTATGGGGCACTAACCTAGACGATCACATTAGATATGTTTTATAGAATTATATTTTTTATAGAATAGTTAGCTTTTACTCTAATATTTAATTTTATATTTTCCTGATAGTTAATTTATATTATAAGAAAAAATTATTTATTGGGATATGTTTATGGTTTTCTTCTTACTTTGTATGTTGCCATTATTAAATTGACAAATCATGATAATTGTTTGACAATATATGTGGGGTCAAAT
The DNA here is from genome assembly GCF_054954075.1 of Amborella trichopoda. NCBI lineage: Eukaryota > Viridiplantae > Streptophyta > Magnoliopsida > Amborellales > Amborellaceae > Amborella > Amborella trichopoda. Next base: position 8,649,355 of record NC_142339.1, read on the forward strand.
ATGACGTTTTTTCTAAAAAATGTTAAAAATAAAGAATTGAGAATTAATTAGCTTAAATTAATAATTATAGATTAATAATATATTATTTCTATTAAAAAGGAAAAAAAAGGCACTTATATTGATAAATATAAAAATGAAAAAAATTATTCCTTCTCTATTTTTCTTTTAATTGATACTTATATGTAAATAATATATTTTTATAATGTAGGTAAAATTAATTTAATTCATATCTTCTATTTTATTAAATGTACTCTCTCTATCTTAAATGCTTCCATATTTTTATACTTTTCTCCCTAATTCTATGCCATTTTACTCTTATCTTAAATACTTTCTACTTTTTAGATTTTGCATTTTTCTCTTAATATGCTCTCTCCCTCTCTCTCTCTCTCTCTCTCTCTCTCTCTCTCTCTCTCTCTCTCTCTCTCTCATTTTCTCCCTAATTTAACTTATTAAATGTTTTCTCTTCATATGCTCTCTCAGAGAAAGGCAAACTATAATTAACCGTAAATCTAAGTTATAAATAGAATTGCAATCATTTTACACGTTTATGTACCATGTTTTTGAATTTTTGTCCGTTCTAATTTTTCATAATAATATTTGCTTCTAAGTACATAATATATTTGCTAATATAATAAAAATTAATTTTAGAGTACATTGCTAATATTTACTAATAAAGAAATAATAAATTTACTAATACAATTAATTTAAATTTTAGATTAAATTAAAGAATAACATAACTGCATAATTAAAAAAAAAATTAAAAAAAATCTAAACTTTTATTTTCACATATGAAGATAAATCCAACAAATTCTCTTTAACTCGATTAAAAATTTATTTTAATATTTAATATTTAATACACATGCATATCACTAGTTACCTATCATTCAATAGTAGTCCTCTCTCTTGAGCATGGGATTTTCCTCAGTCCATGAAAAACAAATGCATATCCCAGTTACATTTTAGCACATAACGTTTTAGCACCCATTTTCTCCCTCTCCATCATTCTCGCGAAGTATAGCAAGTCTAAGACCACTCTCTCTCATATCACATATAATATACTCTCATCACTGCATCTTGGCCCTCGACATAAAACTCTAGTCATTCAGCCTCTGTGAAAAGTAAGGGAAACTTTGCCTAAACGAGAGGGAGAGGAACCTAATTACAATTTATAAAGGAGATGTAATAATTTCATTTTCGCTAGAAATAATTTAGCGCACCTTTCATTTGTTTCCAGTGAGGGGAAATATAATTTGCCCTATTAGGATTTAGTGACTACAGGATATATTTGTTTTCACTATCACCAAGCACATATTATTCAAAACCCTATAAATATTTATGTACAACACTTTTTCCACATATAAATATATTACAGCAGTTACCTTTCCCGATTAGAAAGGGAGAGGGAAATCAAAGGAAAGAATACCAATGACTGTACGAGAGAGTACTAAGTTCAATATGCTAACCCATGATAGTATCTTCTTCCTCTAATGTTACACAATCGATGAGCTCATATTCAATTTCTTCCGCTTGCCTTAAGAGCCTCTCAGAATCAACCTGCAATTATCAGCAACAACAAAAAATCATTCTTTTCTGGCCAATTTCATTCTTTGTTCCCACAAGTGTAGTTATCAAAAGTGATTTCATTTGTTTCGATGTAAAGAGCAGGTCACCGAATCATAGAAACAAGGAAGATGCCTTCCATTTTGTTGAAATTAAGAAAAACTATGCCAAACAATCCTTCGGACAAGCCTAGGACGTAAAAAAACTTAAGCGCTAATGTAGAAAATCCACGAGGAAACAAAGTAATTTTCTTATATTGCATCAATCAAAGAATGCATATGCTCACTAATTCTTAAAAACTAGTCATGAAAGATTACTATTATTATTTAAATATTACCATGATCAGAGAGAATTCGAGGAATCAAAAGCAGTTTCCCTATATAAGTTAAGAATGCATGGGCTAACCAATCCTTTTAGAAACAAAATTTCTCGTGATGGGAGAGCACTAGAAAAACTTAAGAAGGCGAGAGAAACTCTAATGCAATATGCATGCCCTTACCAATTCATCTCACACTAAATTTGTGATCAGCAAAGTGATACACAAAACATACCCTAGAGTGAATCCACAAGAAAACAAACCAAAACTAATAAATAGGAATTGAGTACTACCTTGGACTCCTGAAATTCATTCACAACATTCATCAGACGCCTGTATTGAGCTCTTGCTTCAGGGTACTGAACCATGGACTGCACCCTTGCAAGGGCTTTATCTAAGCGTTCCTCTGTTTGCCTACGGCCCACTTTTAAAAAGTCGTAGTCATCACTTTGGGAGGACTCAGCTTGTGCGTTAGGGCCTTCGATAGATGCCTCTGGCTTGAATCCTCGAAGCCCACTCCCTTTCCGCCTCCATCTGAGAATTGCTTTTTCCACAATCCCCACTGACCATATAATCTTCTTGTAGTGCTTTCTAACCTGATAACCCCTAAAAAAGGCCTTGATAAACAAAATAGATAATCAGAAAAATTATTAAAACATGTGGAAATCCACTTCAAATTTATTTTTTTACTTCTGTTATAATTTCTTAATTTTTCTTCTGATCGGGTAACATTCAAGTTAGTAAAATAGTTATGTGAAGTAGCATAGAGAAAATGCTACCAAAAAGACATAATCCAAAAGAGAGAAAACATGGAAAAAACAGAAAATAAAACTTATTTCTTCTTCTTTTTCTCGTTTCTTACATATCCTGGCCCTTGAACAAGCCTTGATCGAAGTCGGTAACAACCACATGCAATGCAAAGGTACGAACCACCATGACTTCACTTTCTATCATTGAATTCTACTTGGTTACAATTTATTAAAGTTCTTGAATAAATGCATATATGGTGGTAAGAATTGGATGAACACTCTGCAATTTTGGCTTAATTAGGGGAAAGGTGAGAATGGGGCTTAAGATAAGTTGACAGCTCAAGCACAATAAAATGCACATTATGTTCTCAAACTATATACTGATTGGCACTGTTGTCCATCAACTAGTCACCATGTCTAGCTTCTAAGTGTCCCTCAAACTCGAAAGGGAATCACCATTATTACTGATCGTACTATGATGTCTATTTTCAATGGAATTCAAACTACTTTTGTAACTAAATGCGGTCCTATTTCCTATTTAGGGGTGTAGTGGTTATCTCATGTTCTACCTAGAGGTTGGTAGTTATGCACGTTAATGGTTAGCTATTGTCTAGTGGGTAGCTATTGTACCACAATGGGTTGTCAATTATTGTGAGTGGGAGTCAACCATGTCATGTAGTGGGTAGTTATTGCTGTAAATGGGGTAAATATCACTTGTCAACCAGTTCTATAAACCTCTATTTAAGGAGGTGTGCTATGAAGCAAAGTGAGCCAAGCGAGTGATAAGTGCAGTGTGTGTGTGCTGTATTTCCAGCAAAGAAAATTAATGCAAAGATTGCTTTAAGTGTCCATTCTCTTGTTATTTTCCTTTGCATAGCTTGCGCACTAAGAACCCAACAAGATCTCGTATCAGAACCTGGTCTGTCACAAGCTGGGCATGACTGACATGAAGTGATTGAAGAAGAAGAAAGAAGGATGAAAAAAGATAGAAAAGAGAATGTAACACAATGGCAAGAACAGATAATGCTGTTAATATTTCAAAACAAATGGTTCCCATATTCAAAGGTGACGATGATCAATTTTGGAGCAATAAATCAAAACGAAATTCATGTTTTATCTATCATGATTTTATGGGAATTAGTTGAGATGGATATGTAGAATATGACTATAAAGAAGGAAGGCTTATTAAATCCCAACAAGCAGTGTTAAAGGAAAAGAGAAAAAAAGGATGCTAAGGCCTTGTTTTACATCCCACAGGTTGTGGATGGGACCATATTTCTGGGAATAATGGTAGCAAAAACATCAAAGGAAGCATGGGACTTGCTTGAATATGAATATAAAGGACTAAGTCAGGTAAAAACTATGAAGCATGGGACTTGCTTGAAGATGAATATTAAGGATTGAGTCAGGTAAAAACTATGAAATTGCAAACTCTCCATTGTGAATTAGAGACTCTGTCGATTAAAAATTCTGAATCTATTTGAGATTTTTCTCATGAGAGTTAGTTTTATTGTGAATCACATAAGGTGTCTTGGTGAAATATTAAATGATAAAAAATGTTGAAAAAGTTTTAAGAAGCCTTCTCCTAAATTAATCATGTTGTTGCCGAAATTGAGGAGTCCAAAGATTTTACTACTCTATCTTTGAATCATCTAATGTGTTCTCTTCAAGCACATGAGGAAAGGATGAATAGATCAGCAGAAAAATAAGTTAAATACGCCTTTCAATCAAAATTTGATCTAAAGACAAGCTCGAGTGAAGGTGGACAAACTCATTGGGAAGCATGATGGAAGAGGCGGTAAGCAAAACTTTCGAGGAGAAGAAAAATCAGCAGCATTCTAATAGTGGTAATCATGAACCCCATGAATGTTATAAGTCCAAAAAGATAGGCCATATTTATTGCTGGCACAAAGGGATTTTAATTTACCTCAATGTTCTAATTGTAAGAAGATTGACCATGCTGAAAAGATTGTTGGTACAAGTCTAAAGATCAGGCAAATTTCCATAAGAAAATAAATGATATATTGTTTCTTTCATGTCTTATGTCTTAATGCAAATGGTGCGCTAGCTGAAAATATTTGGTATCTTGATAGTTGTCGTAGTAATCATATGATTGGTGATAAAACAATGTTTTTTGAAATCAAAGGAACAATGAGATCTCAGGTCAAGATGCGAGATAACCAAATGCAAGTCCTAAAGGTATTCAGTCCTATAGCCAATGCTCATATTCATTCTAAAAAAAGGAAAAAAGTTAGATGATTAAGAGTACAAAATGCTGTTGGCAGTAGTGATAACACAAAGGCTATGGACTTCGTAATCCTGCTAAAAATAAGTTGATTATAAGTCGAGATATGCTTGGAATTGGGAAAGTGGTGTAGAAAAATATTCTTTACTTGTAGAAGCGGAAGAAGAATCTCCAAGTGCACCGAAAAGCCCATTCACATCTCATGAATTCACAGAATCACCTCCAAGGAGGTTTAGAAGTCATAGTTATCAATTATGTAAATTTGCATGTTTTGTCTTGAAACCTACTTGTTTTGAAGCTGCAACTACAAAGAAAGAGCGGATCGATGCTATGAGAGAGAAATGAGTGTGATTGAAGGACCAAAACATGGAGTTTAGTAGGACTTTCCCCGGGAAAAGAAGCTATTGGACTAAAGTAGATTTACAAATTCAAATTCAATTCCGATGGATCTCTACAAAGGCATAAAGCCCAGTTGGTTGCCAAAGGATATGCACAAATCCCAGGTATTGATTTCTCTGAAAACTTTTTTTTCACCTATTGATAGGATTGATACCATCAGAATAATCTTAACATTGGTTGTTCGAAAAGGATGGGAGATTTTCCATTTTGATGTGAAATCAACATTTCTTACTGGAGAATTACAAAAGGAATCTATGTAGAGCGGCCCCAAGGATTTGAAGTCAAAGGAATGGAACAACAAAGACTACAAATTAGAGAAAGCTTTATACGGGCTTAACCATGCTTGAAAAGCACGATATAGACAAGTATTTCCTTGACAATAATTTCAAGAAAAGTGTGAGTACCCTCTATGCGAAAGCCCAAGGTATGGATGAAATTCTCATAGTTTACCTATATGTTAGATGATATAATATTTATACACAATTATTTAAGTTTAATAAATGAATTCAAGAAAAATCATCATTATCCGAGCCTTATCCCAACTATTGGAGGTTAGCTACACGAATCCACTTCCGCCAATTCTGGTCCATCAATGAAAGACTTGGGCCTTTTATATTACTTTTTGGGAATGTAAGTTATTCAAGATTCTCATGGAATTTTCTTATGTCAAGAAAATATGTCTGTGATTTGTTGAAAAGCTTTCATATTTCTAATTGTAAGCCAGTAAAATCTCCCATGAATACAAATGAAAAGCTTGTATTAGATCAGAGGTTGGAGAAAGCCAATATTAAAGAATACATAAACTTGATCGATGGACTGATTCAACTCACTCACACGAGACCAGGATAACGTTTGCCGTGCACAATCCAAATACTCACCACCTTGGGTTCGTGGAACACTGAATTTCGGAATCAGGTATCATCAAGTTAATAATTTTAAGCATGTATTATATACTGACATTGATTGGGCAGGATGCGCAGAAGACATGAGAAGCACTTCAAGTTTGGCACTTGGACTTGGGTCCAGGATGATATCTTGGACAACAAGCAACATTGTGTTCCTCTTTCTAGTTTGAAAGCAGAATACAAGGCTTCTACAAGTGCAGCATGCATAGCTAAAAAGGATCTCATTCAACTTGAAGGAGGAACAAGGAGCTACAACCATATTTTACGACAAGTCTACTATTGCGATGACAAAAAATCTAGTCTTCCATGGGAGGACCAAAACAAATAGAAATTTGTCATCATTTTACTCGAGATCTTGTGGAAAAAGGAGATATCAAGTTGGGAGTATTGCAACACGGAGGACCAGATTCTAGATATTTTTTTTAAAAAAAAGCACTTCCAAAGGAGAAATTCGGTAAGTTGCATTAACTATTTGAAGCCAAAATAATTATGGGGGGGTGTTGAATGTAATTCAAACTATTTTTGCAACTAACCACTATTCTATCTCATAGTTTCTCTCTCTTTGTGGTGTAGTGGTTATTTCATGTTCTGCCTAGTGGGTCAGTAGCTGTGCACCATTTTCTCTCTCTAAGTGTTAGTCGTTGGTTATTGCCCAGTGGGTAGTTATTGAAATACAGGGGGGTTGTTATTGCAAATGAGAGTCAAACATCTCATGTAGTGGGTAGTAGTTGCTGTAAATGGGTAAAGACCACTTCTCAAGCAGTTGTATAAGTCTCTATTTAAAGAAAGGAATGAAAGTCAGCTATTAGTATCCATTCTCTTGTTATTTTCTCTTGCTTGTCTTCGTGCCTTCTCTCTTGAAATAGCTAGTGCACCTAGAATCCGACAATATACATTGGGAAACTTTGTTTATCGTGCATTCACTATGGTTTTCCAACATAAACAATGTATCAAGAACTGTTTCAAAACCACACTATTCTAGGACTAAAGGAAATTACCATGTTTGTCCTCACAAACACATGCTTTCATCAATTTCAAATGCACTGTATGATGCAATGCACAGACAATCGATATATCATATGCAGCTCAATCTGTTTCTTTTAAATAATACATGAAACAAAAACAATATTGTACCTGAAGATGGACAATACGCTGCCTGATTACCAAGAACTCCTTTCTTCCCTTCCATCCTCGAAACTTCCTTTGTATTCTTACTGCTGCATGTACAGGCTCATCATTCCCTGTTTTCCTCATCTTTTGAACAGAAATGAGTGAGAGAGCTCGCTCATCTGACATGCCAAATTTATCATCTCCATACTCTATAAGCTTCTTCCTATGGAATGACTGCACTCTGAAAACTTCATGAATTCGAGCTGCAGCTTGAGCAGCATTACGAACAGCTGTTAGTGAGTTCCTTAATGACAGTCCATCAAGACTGTCACCATCATTAAACTGATCAATGATCTCATCATTGGTTGGCTCTAGTGCATTTTCACTAGTGAGGGCTAATTCATTGCCATCCTCGATAGCCTCCTCTATAGTAAGTTTGGAGAGATGGGAGGTAAGCGCAGACTCAGCTAGGTAACCAGCAATTCCTTTGTGTCCATTGACAGAAGCCAGATCAGCAGGTGTTTGCCCAGAAGAAAACTTTGGAGTAGGATCACTTAACGCCCCTGGTGCTCCACCCAGGGCAATAATTGCAGCAACTGTTCGCTCTCTGAGATCACAATGAGCTCAAGTAAGAAAACTACAACCTGACTTTTTGTTTTCTATATTTATTCTCAATGCACATATGAACTCTACAAATATGGGTATTAAGTATTTAAAAGTGAGAAAACAGTCGTAAAGAAATCAGGATACCTGCCACAAGATGCTGCCCAGTGGAGTGCAGTCCAACCACTTACATCGCGGAAATTGATATTAACACCCGCAGCAACTATGGGGGCTATTGCCCAATCGTAACCAAGAGCAGATGTTAAGTGAAGCACTCCTTGCCCTTGTGTATCTAAGACATTAGGACCTTTACCATCTTCACCAGCTTTAACAAGAAGCCAAGCATGCAACTTTTCCTTCAATAGCTTTTGCACCAATTGATCCTTTGCTTTACCAGGAAACAAGTCCTCATCATCAGTAAGATTTTCTATCTGGAACCATTCATCGTCATTATCTTTAAGTAAGGAATTAATTTTGCCACTTATATAAGTTTCCTCTCTGACATTACTAGATAAAGATTTCACAGGAATACTGGACCCCAAAGACAACAAACTTGCAAGTCGTACACGAAGAACCATCTCATTTGTGCTAGTGTTATCAATATCTGTAAAAGTATCCATGTATTCAGGAGCGCAATCAAGAAACTCAAATTCTCTAATTTCACTACAGGCCACCCTGTTGGAACACGTTACATAGAAAGGGACTCTTCCAGAAGCATGTGATGGAGTGTGGCAGCGAAGAACATTTTCAGTTAACACCTGTGCTGGAACTTCAACTTCCCCGAACATGCACGACCACTGACACTTCTCCACCTGATTTTGGTTCATCAAGAATGTCCCAGTAATGAGAACCTGTGGATTGTATGCAATTAGTGATGGACAATGATCATTAAGAAACATGGAATCACATAATTTCTCCATCTATAAGAATAAACAGAAATGCATTTAAGAAACCATCTGTTCCAACTTTTTCCAATTCAAGCGAACTGAGGGTTTCAGAGAATTCAAAAAGAAATAAATTTCATACAATCAAATACCTTGCAATCCAAGCCTGAGTAAGCCCATGTTGGTGAGAAATCGATAATACTGAAAAGCTGATCTTGAGAAATTGAGGGACTCAATGAATCAGTACCCAAGTTCAGTTGATGGGGCATTCTAGAATCATCAACCACATCGGTACTATCGAGAGTACTCCAAAATGAACGAGACTCAGATGAAACAACTACATCCTCTCCTCCAAATTCATTACTCATCCACCTGCTAAAACTATCCAACTTCTTTAAGCCTTCTTCTCCTTCAGTTTTGGACAATGATTTCAGCAGAGGTTGCTCTGGAAAACGACTGTGAACAGCATATTCTTCAACACCAACTTCATCCTCATTGGATTTTGATTCTTGAAAATGTCCAACTTCTGGGAAGCTGCCATCTTTTAATATGATACAAGAATCTTTTAAGTTCCCAAACTGTATAGAAAATGGTTCCTGGTCAATATGAGGCTTCATCCAAAGATACTTAGACTGCTGATAGTTTCCACATGGTTCACTCCCTTGTTCTGTATGTATGCGTGTATTTGCTGTTGCTTTTGAAGAATCCTCACTTGAGGCTATCTGAATCCAATTAAAAAATTTAGAAGCTAGAAGCCAGGTGGTGATTCAAAAAATTCACAAGTTACTGACTTGAAAGTAGAAAGTTACAGGAAGAAAACACATTAGTTCCATTCTGAAACCAACATATCCTACGAAACTTGATGATTCAGAATCATGAAGTATGCAATGGAGGGCATCATCACTCACAGAGGCATGGAAAAAAAATTTGTCGAAAGGAGAATCTCATAAATAATTTACCTGCCATTCTTCTTGTGCATATGGTTTAGCAAGGGCTTCTGACTTGGTGCTTATGTCTTCAGCAAACAGTTGCTCAAAGATGCCATTGAACTGTTTATTTGGCAGCCCTCCCACATACACAGATTTATCAGAAGAACCCATTGTGCCATGTCCTAAGACATCTGACCAAGATGCCATGTCCATCTGTTTCCTCGGCTCAAGTTGATTCATTTCAAAACCACCAATATTTTTCTCTTCCAAAACGTTGTTTCGATCATGAGAGACGAATGACATTTCTGGTGCAGCTGACTGGTTGTCATGATGATTGCCTGTCAGAAGGGATTTAGAATTTCCAACTTTAATCATACCAACAAAACCCTCCATGATATTTCTCATATTTTAGGAATCATCCGAAAGCAACATGTCTCACCTTTGCTTGTAAAAATTAAGGGATGGCTCTTAAATATATTATCTGTTCTTAAAACTTCAAGATAACTATTCAACAGATCAGCATCCTTTTGATTCCTCTGTAACCTGTATTCCGGTTGCTGTAACTCGAGAAGAGATTTGTATCTGGAAGTTACTTGAGGGTTACCTGCTACACCAATATATTATAGCTTCTCGTTTTCTAATATTTGTTGATGTGTTGTACAAGTGACAGAACCATAAGAGGAATACCGTAAAACTACTAAAAATATAACTAAAGACACCAACATCTTATATCTCCTCTAGGAATTTCACAAGCAAAGCTCAAAAGCCTAACGAAAAAATATCAGTTTCATTTAGAGTTGGACTTACCCGATTCAGCATCCTCATATTCAGACTGTCCAATGCTCATGCTTGAGCCAGGAGTAGTTTGAGAATGTAGTTGGGAAGGATTTGAGTTAAGAGAAGCAGAATGAACTGGACTGCTTGTCGGTGTGACTTGAAAAGTTTTCTCTGCATCTCTTGAACGCCCATAACCTGTTTTATTACCCTAACATAAAGAATGTGTTTAATCAGTACATGAATACACTCCCTATAAACATAATCTTCCGAACTAGGATATTTGAGCCAATGTCTCCCTTCCACAGTTATTCCACACACGTATAAAATACTAACAGCATGTGTTAATGAATATGATTTCATTAGTAGTGTAAAATAATCAAGCTTTCAGAATTTCTTAAAAACAGAGAAATTAAAAGTACTACAATTTCATACAGGAAAGTCTATCTTGGTTTTGTTCTGTTTGGTACATGTCTCATCATAAAAACGATGGTTGATGCCAACTGTTCCTCTGCTCAGACAAGCATGAGTTGTTGACAATGGATGACTGATAGTATTTCCACCAAACCAAATAATTTGTAGTTCAAAACTGAAAAATATGGCCTAGGTAGCATAGAGTACAAACCTATCTCACATTCATCAGAATGTCACCATCATTTCTTACTTTTTGGTTCTACTTCCATCTTAATTTATTTGACTCAATATTCTATCGTTTTAATTTAACCATCTAGAAAACATCTTTTGTCACTTCAGTGGGATTCAAATTATCAAACAGAAGGGGAAATAAAAAAAGACTTTGGCAGAAAGTCAGATTGGCCTTGAGAGAACCAAATATGATAGCACAAGAAAGAATTGTAGAAGAATTGTAGAACCACACTGCACTCTAATCAACCAATTGTGTATTGGAATGGAGTGTGCCTCAAAGCTCCGTTGCATGTTTCATCCATTTATCTGTTTCACATGCAGTCCAAGAGAGTTTTCAACAATGATAAGATCAACCTTTACAACTAATGAAGATAACTTTGCTCATGATAAATTTTATATGAACAGTATGGTACTCGTTAATTTAAGAAAACATGCAGCTATCAAATTCTTTGAACATGACATAAACACCTTTTTACCAAGAGATCAGGTAAAATAGATGCGAGTACAACAACTGACTTAATCCTCAAATTCAGCTCCACCATTTAATGACTAGTAAACGGAGTGCAAGAAAAACACAATGATTAATGAATTCTGAACTAACAATAGCTGGAGACTGAATGTAAATAGTGTTATTAACTATATCGTTCACAAACATAAACCAAGGGGCTAAACAGAATTTATTCTAACCTTCACTTCTCGATAGTGAACGAGAACAATGTGCTCGAGTTCCCTGAGGCATAATGCAAATCGATTAAAAGCTATGAAAAATAAAAACCCACAAAAGACACCAAATATAATTCAAATTGTATAGAAAGATATGAGCGAAAATGGTTAAAAGACGGCACAGATGAATATTCTGAAATGAAATATTTGGAATAAAAGAAAAAGACACCCAATAAAAAGAATTTTATAGTGCATCATGCATAACAAGACATCAGAATAAAAAAAGCCTGTCCACGAAATCAAGTTAACGAGAAAATCTACTAAATGATAAACTATAGAAATTTTATGCTCCAGCAGGGAATAAAAGCGCCCAGGAAAGTATTGCAACTACATGTTATATGTCACATTAAATGTTCACAATTGAATGGATTGACAAAAATGTAATGCTAATAAGCATGCCCTGGTTCAGAACATGTTATAGAGTAGCCCAAATCAGTAATTAAAAAACCCCTTTTCAACATTGATAAACTCGATGAGTCAACTTGACTCGGTTAGTTGCCAAGTTGTACAACTGAACTCAAATATGCAAGATTTTTTTTTTTTGCATAATTCTTTCACTTAATCGTGTTGATGAAGTGGTAGTAGTGATGCATAGGTTGGCAGCTTACCACGGTACGACTCGCACCCATGGTTTTAAAATGTGGCCACATCGCCGCGTATGCAGCTGCATCAGGCGTTATGCACTGGAAAGCACGTCGCAAATGCCCGCATACGCGCTATGGAGAGATGCACGTGCATATGCACCACATTTCTCCGCATATGCAGCCGCATCGTGCATGGGCCGCATAATTCTGTATATGCGGTCCACCATTCTCACGAACATAAACCCATTGGGCAGGGGGTAATTTGGACTTTTGGACCCCGAAAAGAGGGGAAAGGTTTGGGGGGATATTAAACCCCCCAAACACCATCTTTCAGCCACATCTGTGGCTTTTTTTGGATCGAATGAATAAAAAAAAAATTATTGGTGAATAAAAAACCAATATTGGTGGAAATTTTATTTTGTGAATTTCTTCGATTTTTGTATTGGTTGATGCTTGGTTGTTGATTTGTATGTTTTGGGTGTTGATTTGAGGAAGTTTAGGCGAAGTTGTGACAACAAATCGCAAGCTTTGAGGGCCATGAAGAAATCGATACTTGCTTCAAATAACTGGTACCTTTTTTTTTCTACTACAATAACACTTTTTTTTCGAGCAATGCCTTCTTCCCAATCTTCTAGTAATAAGGATCCGGATTGGAAATATGCCAAACTTAAAAATCCCAATCTTCTAGTAATAAGTATCTGGCTTGGAAATATGCCGAACTTAAAAGTCCAAAAAATCCAAAAGATCAAAATTGTGTGATTTGTATGCTTTGTGGAAATACTTATATGAGATGTATTTTTTGGCAAACGAACACTTAGCCGGTATTTTTGAGAATGTAAGAGCATGCCCACAAGCTACCGAAGAGATAAAAGGGGAGATTAAAAAAATACATGGATAGCTTGAAAAAAGAAAAGAATGAAAAAAAAAGAATTAATTGATGAAATGCAATTATTTGATGATGATGATGAGGAGGAGGAAGATAAATCAGAAGTTGCAATGAGGCAAAAGGGTACTCCAATCTCAAGAGAGAGGGTTAGAAATATTGGTGGTAGTGTTGCCAAAAAAACACCTCTCTAAGGGGTCAATGGATGCCTTTTTTAACCCTAACCCTGAAATTGTGGTTCAAGAGAGGAGCAAAAAAAACCCACAATTGAAAATCAATTAAAAAAACAAAGAGGAAGTCGATATGCAAGTACATTGCAAAGTAGTTTTATATGGACGACATTCCTTTTAATACTTTAACCCTCAATAGTTTTGCATGTATGGTCCTTAAGGAGCCCTTATTGAAGGATGTTGTATTTGATGTTAACAAAATTTTGATTTCTCAAAGAGAAGGGTGGGAGAAGTATGGCGCCACTATTATGTGTGATGGATGGTCCATGGGAAGTTGAGGTCATGCATTAATTTATCGGTTAACTGTCCACAAGTACTTTTTTTGTTAAGTTTGTTAATACAACAGACAAGTCACATGATGCTACATACTTGTGTAGCTTGATGGATGAGACTGTAGAGTTTGTTGGAGAGAAATGACAATGGTGCCACTTACGCTGCAGTTGAGCATTTTTTTAGTTTGAAGAGGACGCATATGTTTTGGACTCCTTGCGCAGCTCATTGTGTTAATCTCATGCTTAAGGAAATGAGGATAACATCTTTATTTAGTAGGGTAATTTCAAAAGCTATGTTTGTTGTTGGATTTAGTTATAATCACACCATAGTCCTTAGAATGATGAGGACTTTTATAAAGAAAAGAGAATTAGTGAGACCAGGTATCACTAGATTTGTCATATCATTTCTCACTCTTCAAAGCCTATGCAAACAATAGTCCTTAGAATGATGAGGACTTTTACAAATAAAAGAGAATTAGTGAGACCGGGTATCACTAGATTTTCCACATTATTTCTCACTCTTGAAAGCCTACACAAGCAAAAAAATGCCTTGAGGATCATGTTTGCTTCAGAGCAATAGAGTCAAAGTAAGTGGTCAAAGCATCGGGATGGGAGATAGGTTGAACAGATTATTCTGAATACATATTTTTTGAATGGAATATATCTTGCATTGGAGGTCGTTGGCCCTTTAGTGAGGGTGTTTCAACTAGTTGATGGTGACGTGAAGCCTGCCATGGGCTACATAGATGAGGCAATGACTAGGGCAAGAGGAGAGATAAAAAAGGCTTTAAAGTACGATGAAAAAAAATGCAAGGCTATACTTGGAATTATTGATAGGAGATGGGATACCCAGCTTCACACTTTCCACATCCATCTCTTCACTACAAGCACCCATCCATTGAGTTTGATCATGTAATAAATGGTGGGTTCTTAGATGTGCTTAAGAGGTTGGTCCCTGACAAACATATCCAAGAAGAGATCCAGAGCCAAGAATTGATTAAATTCAAGTTAGCCTTGGGAAACTTTGGGTGAGAGATTGCTGCTCGAAATAAGAACACTACAAATCCAAGTATAGGCCCTAAGTACCCTTTTTAATTTCTATTTTGTTTACTTTACAATTTTTACTTGTTTATGACTTTATGTATAGTTCCATTTATACAAATAACAAAATATTTATCTAAAATCTAAATTATAAAATATTTTACAGCTGCATGGTGGGCCTTATATGGAAGCAAGACATCAAATCTATAACGTCTCGCTATTCAAGTGTTGAGTCTCAGATGTAGCTCATCTGGTTGCGAGCGCAATTTGACTGCATTTGAGCATGTAAGTCCTTAATTCATATTTCTTGGATGTCAATTTCAAATTTCTATAAGCCCTTATTCTTTTTGTGAACTTATTGTAAATCCTTTGTAATTGGGCAGGTATATAAGCCCACATTTTGTATAGGGTCTACTGACCATTTTTGTACTGAGAGACCCGTCTAGAGGGCTCTCTCGGACTACCACAATCTGTACCCCAACTTTTCTAACGCAATTCAAATGCTAACCTTTCAAAAAAAAAAAATTGCTAAAAGTGTAAAAGTAGAACAAGAAAATAACATCAGTTACTTTTGCTTGTTTCGTCGTTTTTACCACAGCTCCAAACAAAAAAAAAAAATAGGTTGGAGCAAAGGAAGTTACATCATGAATTTAAAATGCGGCCGCATTAGGCGTTATGCGCTGGGAAGGACATCAAAAGGACAGCCTACATTCATAAAAAATGGCGGACTTGTTTTCTCCCATCTTTTTGTATGATTACATTGTTTAATTTATTTTGATCACCTATATGAGATCTAGTAGTGCAAAGTTTGGGGGCTCAAGAACCAAAGAATCTGAAACCCACTACCACATCCTACACTGGTAGCTGGACCCACATCCATGTAACTTAGGTGCTGATAAGGAATTTACCGAAATACTGTTACATGATAAGGAACACAGAAATTTTGCATGTTCTCACAGATGTAAACAAGACACTCTGATGTTGTAATTAAGGAGATAGGCCTGTTATTGCAAATTGCCACATTATGGACAAAGGATTTGTAGTGAAGTACTTGGGAATGCCCCAAAAGATCGTAAGTACCACGCTTCCTCAAACTACACTCCCTTCCCCTCCCCCCCCCCCCCCCCCCCCTTAAGTCTTTTTCTCTCTCTCTCTCTGCAATAAGCATAATGCTCACTTTGATTCTTCAACTCCAGAACTGGTGGCTTTTGAAATTGCCATCTTATCCACAGATGCTCTTCATTAGCTGGCCAATGATCTAACCTATGATGTTTTTACAGGTGATGCTCCATAATGGTCCTCATGGTTTCGTATTCCCAAATCATACAATCTTCTATAAGCCAACCCAGCAAAGGTACATTTCCTTGACGCTGTCCATTTTTATTTAAATATATGAAAAAGTATACTAGAATTAATATGGAGTAAACAAGGTAACTGAAATAGAAGAACACCCCATACCTACCTAGCAAAGATATCTGCCGCCTTTTTAGCACTGCAAGACACATGGTGGAACCTAACGGATTTTCAACCACATAATTCACTGACTTCTGCCACCCAGTGGCCAACTCTCCGAGGCATCACTGCCTCATTACTAAACTAACAAACCCAGCAAAGGTACAGAAATATTCTTATAACTAATATATTTAATCCACAAATCTATGGAGTTGTCTTTTTATCAACCCATCTTTCTAGAAAACAGTTTGCACCTTGTCCAAATTATATTATGTTCCAATTTTTCCATAATTTATGTTGCTCCAGTTTAGCATCTAAATTAGTTTCCATAGGACGATTATTTAAAATTCTCATTTACTTTTCTGGTAAGGGTTGTCTCATGCAGGAAAGATTACTTGTAGAGACCGTAAAGTTAAAAGAATCAGCTGCTTGGAATTTGGTTTGGCTTCTCCACAAATTACTCTTTTTTTTCATTGTACAGATGTTTTATTAAATAAAAATCAGTTCACCTGTTAGTCTTCTTGCTCCTACAAAGAAAATCTGCTACTGAATCTTCCATGGGAACTGTGGCTTTGTCACTTGGATTATTCTCATTCTGACAAACTTGGTTTGGACCATGGTTTCATTTCAGGTAGTTGATGCTTATTGTGCAAGTTGCAAACTAGTGAATCATGTTTCCATTCCTTCCTCATTGAGCATTAATTAATCTCTCAGCTCTTCTTTTGATAATATCCCTCTAATGTTTCAGATCCAGCAGTTTCTTCCCTAAAGCTGGTACGCTATATAGTAGGTATTTAGGTACATTTGATTTCATTTTCATCAATTCAAGTTTCAAATCCCATATGTATTTTAAAAGTTCTCCAAGAAGTTGGAGACATAGTTTTAAGGTTTATTATATTTCTCTGCTTCTAGCTCAGGGGAAGAATATCTTTCTTCTCTCTAAGTAGAAGCAAACTTTTCATGAATTTCAAAAAAAAATTAATAGTAACAGGATTCTACCAAAAAGAACTGAACTTGAAAGAAATGTTCTTGCAACATATCTACAATACAAGCCTATTCATAGATTTTTCAACGCGCAAGTAGTTAACATCACTTAAAAAAGAAAAAGTGCACACGAGCAATATAGGCATCCATGTTGGACACATGTTATTTCAAATGTTTAAACACAGGAAACAGCGGCATTTTTCAAGAGCCAGTGGTTCTTCTCTTAATAAAAGACTAATGGGACCAGTTATTTTAAAGAAAATAAATAAATAATGAATATATGCCTAAGAGAATGGCAACCACCTGCAAAAGTACACCAAAGATATTGACCACTATGACCCTTCTCAGGAAAATTATGGCAACTGATATGTAACAGAACAGGAGAACATATGAAATTATGACTATTAAGAAGGGACTTACTCCTCCAACAACCAGTAACTTCGTCTTTGAAAATTTTCATTTTCTTCTCCATGTGCATAGTAGCAATGCAAGACATCAATCCTGCCAGCCTGGAATTATGAAAAACAGCTTATGTTCCATTCTAGCAAGATCACCATAAATTTACGAGAAAAATAATCTATCAAAAGTTAAGTGAAGAAAAATGCAAAGCAATAAAATTGCTACTACTCCACTCACACGCACTTACTTTAAGCCTCTCATGAGCCTCCCTGACTGTTTTTCCATCTTTCTTCTTTCTCCAATTGTGACCATCTTTTCTAAAATATCTCAATACCTTCCTGTCAAAGAGGAAGAGGGAACCACCTGACATTAAAAAATACATGTCAGAAATTAACTATATCCAGAAAAGTGGCATAGCTAAATCCTAATATGTAAGCCACTGATCACACTTGGACCAAACCATTTGTTGCCAAGCTGAGAATTAACCTCAAAAGTATTATGACCCAAATGCAGCTATAATTTCTAGGAAAACGAGGTCTGTAACAACTGGTTGTGTCAAGGAGCATAGTTCCCTGCTAATAGAGGATCTGTGCTGAATGATAATAAGGGAAATTAGTTGGATGGATACGATCCAATTCTATTTAGTGTCATCACAAAGGGAGTCACAGCTCAGATCCATCTTGGGAAGCATCATCAACAAGAAAATGCAAGTAAAATGCCAATGCATTTAGCGCCATGAGGTTTGTCCAACTGGAGGCATTTTTTGTTTTGTTTTGAGAATGTCAACTTTCCAACTGGAGACAATTTGACAGTTAAATGATGTCCGACCGACTTGTTCACATCTCCAGTTACATCATAAATACATGTTCAACACCTAGCAAGTTAGAAAAACAGTCCCACACAACCCAATTAACAAAAACACCAATGTGCTATTACCTTAATATGTATACACATAATGTGCACAATAAAACTCCTCAAGCGGATATTAAGGAATCACCCAGTGATTAAACACCAGAAAATGACCTTATTCTGAGACTCTCTATGATCAATAGCTGTAAGCACTGACATGGGGCAAGGAACTAAACATCAGCAGAGAAATGGAGATGGATAAAATGACAATCAGTTTCTACCATGTTTCAGCATGTCATGGAATAAAAGATTGCATTCATCACTAATAGCAATCAATTATATCCACGCAATGGACTAGGATATGTCACCTCTACCCCAGTTTCAAGAAGTTTTCCTCAAGGTTATATGATCTCACTCATGTTGAAGCCATTGTTTCTGTCCTCCACTTCAAATATCGACTTTAGCATGATCTCAAGTTTTGTACTTTTGCATGAAATTTGGGGGATGCAAGAAATTCAGAATAAATTGGGATCTCTTTGCTCTTTTGCTCTTCTTCCCCCCCCCCCCCCCCCCCCCCCCCCCCGCCCGATACAAGGTAATAGATAGCCATGATTCAATTAAGTCTCTGTAGTCCAGCCCAATCAGCATCAGTCAGGAGAGACTACTCAAGACATAATAATGATGAATGAAACAAATGTTATGCTACAATGTCTCTGAGATATTGAATAATACCACAAGCTAATGCTAGGCATGAAAATTTACCTTTATGCGACTACTGATGAATGATGTGCACCACAAAATTTACACATAGTCAGGGGGCTGATAGGCATACATGACTTCCAAAAATTTGGCATGGATAAATCACAAAATTTCTCTTTGGAAAAATAAGGCATCTTATTAAATAGAATATGCTTTGAGTAATAAGTAGAAGACTCATACTTGGTGGCCTATTTGGTGGATCAGAAGCAATATGAAAATTGTGATAATTCCGAAGAATTTCACAAACTTCAGCAGGACGCAGCCAACGGTTCTGAGCTTCCAATACAATTTGACTGATATCTGCACATCCATGAAGAGAGAATAAGTCGCTGAAGGCAAAGATATGAAAACAAGTAGATTTCTATTGTTATTCCCACAGACTAATAAAACGCAGATATTTCTTTAGATTCAATGGGAAAGAAAATTAAAACTCTTGAGATGACACAAATAAGACAAAAAAACAAGAAGATTCTATGAATTCACCAATGAATACTCTATGAATTAACCAAATGCGACATATGGAAAAAGGAGGTGTTGATTGTCATAAAGGTCGGTATTTTCAATGAAACAATCATCCCATTATTAGTTATTCAGCCTCCCTTGAGTATTTTTCTCTTAACATGAGTTCTTTTTGTTCATAGAAGAGCAAGAAGAGCTATACATAATTATATCTATTCTATGACGAACTAATCTCCTATTTTAAGCTGAACATGAAACTGACTAAAACCACAAAATACCTAGTAAGCGAAGGACAAATTTTAAGTTATCACTAATAAATATTGTCTTAAGGAGGCAAATGACTCACATTTACCAAACTAATATAAAGAATTTATGTCGAAATTATAGATGACACATAGCGATCAATATATTGGTATCCTATCACTTACACTTTTAGATGTTAAAATAAATATTATGAGGGTCGCACTGGCCACCAAACTGGTGAGGGGTATGGTTTCAATCCCCACTGACCTAACTGTCGATCAAACCGATAGGACTGGATTTGAGAAAAATAAAGAATAATAGTAATAATAGTTTAAGAATATAACATATATTAAAAACCTATCCCAACTTTGTTGCATCAATCTAACCAGCTAGTGTTTCAAAAAATGGGTCGCGCCTAGGAGCCCAAAAGGATCCTAGGCCGCACGCCTAGGCCTGGCAGACCTCTTTGGGCGCTAGTTCCTAGGCACCCACCCAAGTGGCCTAGGCGGGTGCTCAACGCACAGTCCTAGGTGGGAGCCGAGGGCCTATGCCCTTTTGACAGGGAAAAAAAACAATGAGGGAGATTTAGGTCTTTTTGACCTATGAAAAAGAGTGAAAGGGGTGCTTTGAGGGCATTCTAAATCCCCCAAAGTGAAAAAAATTCAAACCTAAACGCTAAAAACACTCCAAATCAATTGATTTTGCAAATTGTTTTGAATTGAAAAAAAATTTGAAAAGTTTGAAGAAGCATCCAAAAGCTTACCCTTTCTTATTGGAATTACTTTTCGTCTTATACTCTTAATGGGGACTGGCAGTCTATGTGACTATTTCTATGTGTGTAATTCTGTATGATAATTGTATGCCACTATGGAGTATGGAGAGTTGGAGACTAATACACTATGGACTTACTTATGTTTTTCACTAAATTTTCAATGATTTGAAGTTTTGAACATGTTTTAACATTGATGCATATATATCTGCATATATATGCATTTGAACAACACATATATACATATATTTGAATAAAATTTACCTCAAGGTGCTTGAGGTTTTGGGTGCCAGCCTAGGTACTAGGTGTCAGACCGACAACCTAAGGGCCACCTAGTGTTTTCTGAAACATTGCCAGCCGATCTGACCAGCAAACACTGGTCAAATATTGTTTTGACTAGTTTTCAGCCAAATACAATTTTTTGCTTGGGACCATACCGGCCAGGGCACTGATAGGCAGTCTAACTAGTCGGATCGGCCGATGCAGTCCAGTCCTAATAAATATTGTCAAAATCATCTAATTTAGAGCACTCCAAACGAGTGTATGGCTTCCAATTTGTAGTCACAATATGCATATGTGCACACAATTAGCCACGGCTTCTTGAAAGAAAATAGCGCATCAAGTAAGTTCCTTGTCAACAGAGAGATCCATGGAATTAGGGAGTAAAAACCTAACTTATCAATACAGGTTATATTCAACCAATGAAGTCTTGATATCTAAGCCTATGGTACAATGCTGTAAACCACCAAAGCATATGGACAATCATAGAATTGATGGAAGCTCCATAGGAAACACTCACCCTCCAGGAGTTGCGAGCCACTTCAAAGACAATGAAGGCATAGTTTTGATGATCTTTGCTAAGATACTTTGATTTGTGATGCCACTGAGTAAGAATCAAAATCCCTAGCAAGAATATTTAACAATTGTCTCCTTACATATCTTGACACTTCGGGAGGTGAGAGACAACATGCTCATGGCAGCTAGCCATGGCTAGAGGAGATACATGATATCAGCAACTTGCTGGTTGTTTTCTTATGTTGTTGTTGTTATCCTTTTCAGTCTTATTATTGTTGTTCTTGTTATGATAACGATGATGCCAAAAATGATAATAAAAATAGTAGTAAGGATCTATCATAATCATTATCATCAAGTTTTATAATTATTATTCTCATAAATGATTAGACAATCGTGGTATCCTTTCATCACATTCTTCATGAAGCCAAATAGAAATTTGATTTCTTATATAGATAGGAAGCAGTTCAAGAAGTGTCATCAATAGGGACAATTAAAAGATTCACGCCAAATGAAGGCAATTAAAAGACAAAGAACATTGTGAGACTTCTTGAGGACCAATTGTGCTTCATTGGCCCTTGATGATTTCAGCTTCTTGGGTAATGTCCAAGAAGATTTAACAACATTTAGTAAATGTTAAAGGAGGAGTCCAACCATGTTGGCATGATGCTCAGATACTTGTATAAGCCCGTCATCAGCATAGGACACCAAAACCAACATAGGATATAGAAGTGCAGAGTTAATAAAATATAATGATGCATTGTGAGAAGGTGTATATGTATGTATGTATAACAATGCATACACACATTCATATCTGTATCCAATTATGTGCATTTTCGTTGTTACATAATCATTCATGTTCAGTCATAAACTGATGAATAACATAAAGTACGTGAGCAATAGGATTCATAGCAACAGTGAGAATAGAAGCTTTCCAAATATTTGCAAGTGCACTATAAGGTCTCTAACAGGCACTGTTTGTTGTCCTAAGTATTTCACATTCAGCTCAATTTGAATCTGTTACTTCTTTGTCAATAACAATTTCTCAAGTGCTTAGATCATATGCATGGTTTTATGTGGTTATGTTACCCGTAGAACTGCGACTAAGCACATGCACCTGCACATCCATGCGAGCACACACATGCACATACACGCACACATATGATGAGCAAATGTGTTCTCTTTATATGGAGACGGTGAGAGAAAAATACAACATGCCTCGTACACCGAACAAATATGAATACCAAATTTTAATCCTCTGAAGAGGCTGAAGATAATTATTCCCACGAGAAAGATATATAAAAAGCTGGCCCACATAAATGCTAAACAGCAGATTGAATTATATTGATTACAAATTAAAGATAAAACTAATTTGATGGATCTTCCAGGCAACCTATTCCAAGT
Source organism: Amborella trichopoda (assembly GCF_054954075.1). NCBI lineage: Eukaryota > Viridiplantae > Streptophyta > Magnoliopsida > Amborellales > Amborellaceae > Amborella > Amborella trichopoda. The sequence goes on from NC_142339.1 coordinate 8,672,317, forward strand.
GTAATCATTTATATGCAGAAATACAAATATCTTCCACGACTACTAATCAGGCACAAATCTTATAAAATACACCAGTACAAGTAAGTTGTTTTTTCCTGTTATAATATTCTTTAACCTTATAAAGCATTTGCAGCATTGGTGTTCATTAGTTACAACAACCATACTCTTTCTATGGTGAAATATCGTTTCTTAAACCCATTTAAGCATTAGTGGCAGATTCTGTTCATTATTTGTAGCTAATATACACTATTGCTCATTTGCTAGTCAACAAATACACAGCATGAGATATGTAAACACAGAGAAGCATTTGCAGCATTCGGTGTTCACTTCACCAAAAGTAAATGTTGTGGTTGAATTAGCAAAAGAACTCATGATTCAAGACATTTAAATTGTATAAGTAGTCATTAAGGCAATGAATTTGTAATACAAAAACTTAAATTATCTATTTGGCAACCGCTATGCTCCAAGACAGCTAGACTTTCAACTATTATGCATAAGTATTCAGTTCAAAAGAACTAAATTTCCCAAACAAGCACACAACTATTATGCGTAAGTATTTCATTCAAAAGATCTAAATTTCCTAAACAAGCTCATACAAGTGAATCAAGATAAATTAAATTACAGACACAACTGAACTCTAAGAGGCCCATTTTTTTTTTCAAAATAAAAGCTCATAAAAGGCTACAGGCGCATTGTTTTTTGGGTAGTTCAGGCAGGAATTGAACTTGAGATGTTGCACTGCTAAAGCTACAGGCCCATCAAACAACAGTAATAAGCAAAACTCAAATCCGCAAAGCAATTAAGCTCCAAAAATCTTAAATTTACCCCCGAGAAAAGCTCATACAAAACATCAAGATGTTTAAACAAACCGAACACAAACCTAATGGATTGGAAAGTGCATAATGCCTGCTCTCCGCCATTACAGCACATCCATAAGCTCCAACAGATCTACAAAACCATCAAAAATACCCTATGTTCAGAACCTAATCCCTAAATTTCACTTCATCCAAGTCTCTCATGGATCCTGCATCTTACCAAACAATTCTGTTATAAAATTCATGGATCAAGTAACAGAAGCAGAATCCATTGAAACTTTTCAGAAAATTACACAATAAAACAAATTTTAATCGTGAAATTTGATTAATTTCCACAGAGAAGTGGAGAGAGACTCGCAAACGACCAGAAGCCTCACCTGATACAGTTGATTTGTGAGGCAAAAAGATTAAAGCATGCGAGCATCAGCAGAAGTTGGTCTTATAGACATGTCCTTTATAATAAAATGGACATTTTTATTTATTTTATAACGATACTACCCTCCGCCTCTCCTATATTGTTTCTCTCTTTCGTTTCACTGGTTCACTGTATGGATATTTTTAGTACTTTGTTATTAAATGCTGATGTCTATTTTTATTTTTTTGAAGGATTATACCCCTTGGATAGAATCAAATGTCGAAGATACCCCCAAGAAACACTTTTCAATTTCCCTCTAGCTGATTCATAAGTAGATGATGATGATTTCATGTAACCGTTGTAAAGCAATGGTTTAAAAAACGGATCGGTGATCGGGCTTCCAAAAAACCAATTCGGATCGAGAATCGGGTGAATCGGTCAGAATAAAGCTTAAAAAAAATTCGAAAAAATTATTAAAATTCATTATAAATATTGCTTTTTAAGAATTCAATAAGAAATGAGGGTACTCTATTAAGAATTTTCATGTTTTTGAATGAATATGCGAATATTGATATGTTCTTTCCCTGCATGAACCGCCATTCAGCATTTAATTTCCATCATACAAAAGTATAAACATAGAATTATCATGGAATAAGTATATCAACATACATGGACTACAATAAAGCATAAAATTAGTAACATATGATCTAAAAATAAAATGATAGACGACGTTATTGTTCTTCTTGGTCACGCTAGTGCCATTGATTGAATTCGTTTAACAATTCATTGGTTCGATCTAAAACCGAATTATCGATATTAGCAGGCGTCTGACTATTCCTAAATCCCTGAGTGTTAGTGTTTTGTTGTGTTCCTAATCTAAAATCCCCGAAGATTGTCCATCCTTCATGCTCACCTGTACTGTCGTGCTCATCCCTACACTGTTGCTGTTGGGACTTGATATGTGAATAATATGGCTGGGATATGGCGGCCTCAGAATCATCATCTCTCTCATTTTCTCTTTGAATAATATGGATTAAAAAAAAATTAACAAATTTTCAAAAAAATCGATCATGGATTAAAAAAAAAAAATCACAAATTTTCAAAAAATTCTATCATGGATTACAAAAAAAAATTCGATCATGGATTAAAAAAAAAAAATCACAAATTTTCAAAAAATTCTATCATAGATTACAAAAAAAAATTCGATCATGGATTAAAAAAAAAAAAAATCACAAATTTTCAAAAAATTCAATCATGGATTACAAAAAATTCGATCATGGATTACATACAAGTCGATCATGGATTACATAGAATTCGATCATGGATTACAAAACAAAACAAAAACAAAAAAACAAAAAATTCGATTGTGGATTACAAAAATAGAAAAAACAATTCGATCATGGATTACAAAAAATTCAATCATGGATTACAAAAAACTCTATCATGGGTTACAAAAAAAACAGAAAACAAAAAATTCGATCATGGATTACAAAAAAAAAAAAAAACATTTCGATCATGGATTACAAAAAAAAAACAAACATTTCGATCATGGATTACAAAACATTCAATCATGGATTACAAAAAATTCTTTCATGGGTTACAAAAAAAAAAAAAAAAAACAAAAAATTCGATCATGGATTACAAGAAAAACAAACAAACATTTCGATCATGGATTACAAAAAATTCGATCATGGATTACAAAAAATTCGATCATGGACTACAAAAAATTCTATCATGGGTTACAAAAAAAAAAACAAAAAATTTGATCATGGATTACAAAAAAAAAAAAAAACAATTCGATCATGGATTACAAAAAAATCGATCAAGTATTACAAAAAAATCTATCATGGATTACAAAAAAATAAAAAATAAAAATAAAAAAAAATTCCGTACGGGACTCGTCGATTCCGTACAGTGAATCGGCGAGTCACTGTGCATAATCGTCCGGTTCTCTCTAGAACCGGACGATTCCCGTTTTTTTCGCCGATTCGATCCGTCCATGGCGATTCCCGAGTCGAATCGGGCGAGTCCGGTTCGACTCGGCGTTTTTTTAAACACTGTTGTAAAGTAATATTTTCCTGTGGCTAATTCTTAAGTAGATGGTGATGATTTTATGCAACCGTTCTAAAGTAATATGATGCAATAATTTTAAAAAATCATCTCATGACTATTTGTTTGATTCGAATTTTAAAATATATACTCTTTTTATTCTAATGAACAATCAAGAAAAAATTGAAAACATTATCTAGAAAGAATTTTTTAGGCCCAATTAACATAGACCGTTCATTTTAGTGAGATATTTAGATCTAAGCCTTAGAAGGATTTTTTTTATTTTCAAATTTTTTTGGATGACTTTATTATCATTAAATGAACAATATTTAAAAAGAAAAAAAATGATTTTGAGTTTATAAAGGCTAAGATCTTGAAATTCACAACTAGATTCATTTTTGAAGGGGACTCATTTTGACCATACCTAGGGGGTTCAAATTGAACTTTTTTTTTTTGAAATCGATTATTGAGATGAAGAGAGTGTGTGTACAAAATTTGAGGTCATACAAATACCACAAACATGGTTTCCTAGAAGTGTCGTTGCATTATACTATAATACAACTGTTGCATTGGATCATTGCTCGACTTTAAAATCCTTGATAAAGATTCGTGTAACTGACTTTAAATAATTAAAAAAAAAAAAAGTTATGATGATGATGAAGATCAATTTGAAATTCAATTTATCAACTTAATTAACTTTAATAATAGGAAAATACATTGTAACTTGTAAAATCACGTCACAATTACCCATAACTATCATATATGAAACCTAGTATCACACGCGATGGTAAAAAGTAATTGTGACATTTTTACAACAAAAATAAATAATTTTATTATATAATTTTCCATAATATTTACCTTCTATAGCTCGAATTTTAGTCTAACATATGGCAAAATTAGATAAATTTGTTTAGTGATGCGCGTTTGCTTTTCCAAAGAAAAAAATTATTGTTCAAATTTTAGTATAACAAATGGCAAAACTAGATAAATTTGTCTTGGATGACTCGAAATGATTCTAATATTCTTTGTAAGGGTATGCTAACAAATGTTGCCCCAATTTCAAAGTTTAGTAGCTTTAGCCAAGTTTAATTTGAATTTCAAACATTATTAAATAGAAAAAGTATACAATGAGACTATTGAATGTGAAATTTGTTACAAGATTGTTACAATTAATCTTGATCATTGAATATGAAATGTGGTGGTTGCATTTTTTCCACTAACCAAGCCCAATGTTCAAAAGAAATTTTTTTGAATTTTATGCGACACCCAAACTATTAAATTTCACACCGAATGGTTATAAGATAATTGTGACCTCCTAGTGCCAATGGTTGATGGTCTTATTGTATAAAATCTTATACTTTACATTTATATACTAGATAAAATTATGAAACAATGGCAAAGTTTTTCGTAGGCGAAGAGCTATGACCACAAGAGTGTTTTAAAAATTAGACATGTGGGTTAAACTAGTCATCAACTAATTCCAAACTAAATTGGCCGACTCAGCAAATTAGCTGAATTTTTAAAGAAACAACAAATAATAATTGTTGATAAAATATAATGTTTTTATCACATCTATATATCTCAAATTTCTTTAAAAACAATGTCCATTACAAATTACAAAATAAAAACATTGTTTTTTTGACTAACGGGTTTGAATCAAGGAACAAAAAACGATGACTCAGAATCCCAAATGATTCGAGCCAACTCAAACGGTTCCAAGGCAGCTCAGTTAATTTTTTAAAATGCCTGACCTAAGTCAATCATCTTTCCATTTAATGAAGAGTTGGCCCATCTAATCGGCTGCTAAGTCTGTTGCATTTCCTGCTTGTCAAATATCAAAGGAAATTTAAAAAACTCACAAATTTAAAACGCATAAGTTCAATATTACATATTTTTATTGGAAAAGGTTAAAATAAGGTTAGGCCTTATGGAAAAAGTAAAGCTACACATTAAAACTTACCAAAAATTGCAGTTTTGGTATTGGAAAACCTTCAAATAGATCATCTCAATCTTGACTATTTACAGTTGTTAAAAAAAATTAGGATTTCAAGCTCTAAAAATAGTTTATATTGTAACTTGTACCATTTTTTGGGTTACAAAATTTATAAAAGACTGTACGCTATAAGACAATTCACTTTGGTACAAAGAAATCACCTGTCACTTTTACCCATTGGATGTAAAATATGACATATTGAAGTCGTGATGGTAGTGCACCCCATACCTCAGGTGGTGGGTGTAGCACACCTCATAACTCATTTCCAGGGTGTGGCTTTCATTTATACTAAAAGCCTAAAAAACCACTAACTAAATAAAAAAAAGGTAGGGAATGTCATCCCCAATGAATTATCAAAAAAAACAAAAAATGATTCAAAACATTTTAGAAAGTTTATTTTGAATTTTGTACCCAATACATCCTTAACTACCAAATAACACATCTAACTGTTAATAAAATGGTGGTATTGCATATATTTTCTTTTCATACTCATAGTGCATCCTTACATACCAAATTAGACATCTAACTGTTAATAAATGGTGGTATTGCATATATTTTCATTTCATACTAACAGTAGAAACTACTTGTAGGGCTGCCCAAAGTGCTCCTCGAACGAAGTTTCGAGATAAAGCTTAACCTATTTTTATTATTTTATTTTATTTTATTTTTCAGATTCCTTCCCTTAAACGTGCAACCGCATCTCCATATACATAATCCGTGAGTTTATTCCATACGCATTTGTGTAGAAAAAGATTTTAGGTAGCACACCAGAACTTGTAAGGAAAAACAAATGAGAAAGCTTGCATTACTTACCAAGCTAATGCTGTAAAATGAATGCCTCTATAACAAATTACATTAGATGTATTTGAATAGTCTAATTTTGACATACACATCGTATCCATCCTAACGAACACGCCTATAAAAAAATATAAAATAAATAAAATAAAGAAAATTGAAAGAAAATAGAGAAAATAGTATTAATTGCAGCCATATGTTTTGGTGAACTAAGAGCTCTATAATTATATGTGTTAAAAAATTAATGTTTTATGAATGCATTCAGTTAGCAATTCTAAAAAATCATCATCATCCGAGGCTTTTTCCAACTATTTGAGATCAACTACTTGAATCTGGTCCACCATTCTACTATATCAAGGGCGACACCCTCAGCTGGTCCACCATTCTACTATATGAAAAGGCTACACCATTCTACTATACGAAAGGCAGCACCTCAGTGAGGTCATAAGTCCTTTAGTAATTTTAGGGGACACCCTCAATAAGGTCATAAGTCCTATAGTAATTTTAACCCCTAAAATAGAGTTAAAATAAAGATAGTCAAATTGAGGATATTATATAGGCAAGTCTTCCCAAAAATACTCTCCGTTTTGTGTGGACAATTTAGATCTCCTGATTCAAATTAGTCGTCCAAGAGGTCTATTAATCCAATCAAACCTATTAGCATGTGAACCGTCCATTTGAAATAATAATGTAGTTATAAGTCACAATAAAGACAAAGCACCGAACATTTTCCTGTTAAGGATTTTTATCCATATAAAAAATGTTATTTTTCTATGGCTACATCATTTAATATTTTGAAGGCAAATATTATATGGGTCTATTTCAATATATAGATATATAAATACTGGGGTCTATTTCAACGTATAGTAGTGATTGACTTGTTGAAGTGCTCGAATATATTGGGGTTTATATATAGAAGAAGTTTGTAAACCTTATATTATAGGAGTAAGGTGCACCTCGAAACCCAGAAGAAAATAGTGTTCTAAAGTTGGAAAATATTTCAATAGATCATCTTGACCTCGAGATATATGGATTATAGAAAAAAAGAATTTCAAATCCTAAAAATAGTGTATTTTACAACAAGTTCTTTAAATCGTGTATTTTTTAGATTTTCAAGTGTTTATAGATTTACTCGATCTACTATGTTTTTGAAATTTTAAGTTCTTAATTAAGGTTGAACATGGATTTTCAGGTCGTTTCCGACATCTAAACTACATTTTTTGGAAAAATCTAAAGGTGCACCTAAAATGGACCACCTTATACAAACTCCAACCATTATATATTTAAAAATGATCAATTAAAAAAGTTTGGGAATGTAGAGCACACTACATACAAATACTAAATCTAAATGTGTGGCAGACTAAATAATGGAGCTGGATGTGGATTATTATTTTGAGGGTGCGGTTTGTATAGAGCTGAGGCTTTAAGCAATCAAATTAAAGCCCACCTTCAAATAGTGTCAAAAAATATGATTTTAACACTAGAAATTTTTGTAATAGCATTAAAATATATTTTCGTCTTTAATTATAAAATTTAAAACTTCAAAATAGTGTAGATCGAGCAGATTTATGAAAACTTGAAAATCTCGAAAATTGACGGTCAAAAAATGATCTTTACAAAATGCACTATTTCTAAAACTTGAAATCCATTTTTTTTCTCATGTCCATGCATCTTGATGTCGAGATGATCAATTTGATGATATTTAGGCATCAAAACAACCTCTTATTGTGAATTTCTAAGGTAGGATCTAATTTGATTGTTTAGAGCCTAGGCTCTATAAAAACTTTTCCCTTAGTTTGACAGGTGAATATTTATGCTATGGCAGTTGAATGATGTATCATGGTCGAAAGTACCATGATTGACCTTAAAATACGGTCTTTAGGACATCACTTTCCTTAGCTGTGCGTCCTCCTCCAAGCATCTCGTTGTTTTGACGATGGTGGTCCTTTGGACCAAATTGTAACCGTGTTCACAAGGATCATAGAATTTTAGTCTGAACCAACGGTATTAGAACCAGATTGATAGGGTTTGGATTTTGCAATGTTAGTGATCACTACTTTTTGCAGTCACAAGTAGTCGATTACAACTATCATGATTTTCGAGATAAGAAGTAGTGGATCAAGACTTCTAATTTAAAACAATATGTGTAAAGGTGAGAGGCAGCGAAACAAAAAAGGGGACAAAAAGTCTAAGCCAAATTATTCTAGAGAATTGTAGATGTATATAAAAAACGGGGGTTTGCAAAAGGAAAAAGGACGGATAGAGAAACAATGCAAGATTCACAAATTGGGTTTAAAATTGGGGTTTGACCAAATTAGTAAACATGTTAGAAATATGGGAGGTGGGTTGGATGAAAGTGAAACGTAAGGAGGAGAAAGGAGTCGGGTTTGGCTTAAGTAGTTAGTAGTTGACATAATAAGTTATATCTCAAGTTTGATTCCGCTGAACTACTTAAAAATAAAAATAAAATTAAAAACTAATAGGGAAAAAGCGCTTGATAGATCCAACTAAAACTAGACTAAAATGATTAAATGAAGGCTTACAAAATTAGCAAGTTGGACCTATTCAACGCGTTAAAATTTTGGTTTTGATCACTTTTATGATATTTTGATTTAATGGCATAATCGAACCAGCCAAGCGGTCATTCGGCAGTTTGATTTGTCGGATCCGCCCCTGCTTTTCCATGGTCGGATCATCTAATGTGTGAAAGCTATTTTGATCAAAGAATTTCCATGACTGCTTATTCTAATGTATGATCCCATTTTCCATACAGTATGCAACCTAGATATCTCTCTCACCCACACACATGCACCTGTTTATTTATCTCAACATGCACCTCACACGTTTATTTATCTCAATGTTTATTTATCTCAATATGAACCTCACCAGGTCTCTCTCACACCGACATACATACATGTTTAATTATATCCCACACCGTTGTATGATTCCACAATATATAAGGGCAATTTTGTCCTTAAGTATTCATCTACCCTCAAGTAAGAAACAAAATCCCTTACGAGAATAAGAAAGCAAATAGGAAAGCAAAATCCTTCACGGTTACTAAAAAGTGAGGGACATAAATGCTATAAAGAGGAAACTTCTGTCTAATTTGTTTAATTAATTCTGATCAATAGTATACAGAGTGGAAAGTTCGCAAAAGTGATTCCGGATAGAGAGTGGAAAGTTCGCAAAACGTGAAGGCTATCGCCACTTGCCGCACAAGTTTGACCTGGAACCACATAGGTGAAGCCAAGACATAACCATCCTTTCGTAAATGACATAAATGCCCCTATAAAATGCTAATATCGAAAATACCCTGTTTATGCTTAAACTAATCAATTAAAAAGTAATTTGCAACACAAAACACGGAGCTTTCAACAAAATCAAGCCAAAACGCAGGCCATAATTCAGGGAAAATGACTGGTTGATCTTTTTCTTAAAGAAATGGATTTCACAAATATTAAAACTAACTTATGTTATAGAGTTGGACACGTGTCACTGATTGCGCATGAGAGTGATAGGAAGTTAGTATCAAATTTAGCCTTGGAGTACTGTTAAATTAAGAAGCTGGCGGTTTGTATCGACAGAGGCACTAAACAATCAAAGTAAAGCGCACCTTTAAATAGTGTCAAGAAATGTGATTTTAATAATAGAAATATTTGTAATAGCTTTAAAAATATTTTTTCATCTATAATTATAAAATTTAAAAGTAAAGTTTCTATATTTCTCCTACAGCATAGAAGCTTTATTCTTTCTCTATCATCTAGCCGTCCATTTTTTATCAACAGAGTCATTCACCGTTTGATCTTAGATCTGACGTCTCAAAGTATTTTATTTTTAGTTTTTTTATTCAAATTTTATGAATATGAAACTCGGTACGTTACATCTTCTCTTTGGGGCACACCTATAAAAAAATATTAAAAATAATTTCTCGATAAAATACAATGACCAAAATACCCCTTGAATCTTTCAAGGGTATTTTGGTTATTTTTTTTGCTAGTGCGAGTTTAATAGAGGATTGGACGTATAAATTTTGGTGTCAAAATAGTTTATAGAAAAAAAAATTAAAATAAAATAGTGTATAGACGTGACATTGTGATTGGGGCAATCTTAAACCTCCATTCAGAATTGACGGTTGGATAAGGGGAAGTATATAAGTTTTATGTTGTAGGGGAAGCATAGAAAGCTTGCGCAAAATTTAAAGCTTCAAAAATAGTGTAAATCAAGCATATTTATGAAGACTTGAAAATTGTTAGATGGTCTTATTATGAACAACAATTCTGCTTCAAGGGATCATGAAGCATATTTGGGTAAACAGATGGGTGGTGCTGGCCGAGATGGTGGATCAAGTGTGGGTGGTGCTGGCCAAGATGTAGAGCTACATGATAAGAGCTTGGATGCTCATCAAGATCTTTCTATGGGTGCTGATGATCCTACTCATCAGCTTTCTACTTCTACTACTATGAATGAATTTTTGGGTGATAGCTACACAAACTTGATACAAGTGGATGGTGGTGAAAGGAGTATGGAGGAAAATGATGAATCTCTTTTTTGAGAGGTTCTCTATGTCGAGGAATCAGGCATGATGCCATCCAAGATTGTTGTTGCATCAAGAGAGCAAAACTCTAGCTCATCCATGGCTGGAAATTATGATGAGCCTCATGGCAATGAGGCTATATCATTGGGTGTCCATGTTCCTACACACGGGCTTTCTGAGAGTGTTGCTGCGAATATAGTTTCCTCCCTCCATGATGGTAACATGTAGCTAGTCGGCTGGGTGAATCTTCTATGAGCTATATTAGCAAGGACGTTGGGGAGGGCCTCGGTCTTCTTGATGTTCCTTTATCATATAACGCAGTTTCGAAAGACAAAGGTAAGGTTTTAAATTTATCTTTTAATAATCTAAGCCTTTCCATTGGAGAAAAGGAGGAGTTCCCCTCTTTGTCTGGATCCAAGGCTAAGGAGGGGACTCTAATGATCCCAAATTGCTGGGATTCGGGTAAACCAATGGATCTACTTTTTGGAGCAAAAGGGATCCAAAATGATGTCTGTTACTTCCATAGTAGGGACATCTCACCATTAGAAACTATTAATGGTAAATGTTACATGAAAATTGAACAAGAGTTAGTTAAGTCATGCTTTAAAAAGTACGAGAACTGTCTTTTGGGTTATTTTCTATGACACAGACTGGAATGGATGTATATAAAACATATGTCACAGAAGATGTGGCAGTTGAAGAATGAGCTTGAAATTTTATCCCTGGTGATGGATTTTTTACCTTCTGTTTCAAATCTAAGGAGGAAATGGAAATCACACGTACTGGTGGCCCTTGGTTTATGAATAAGAAGTGTTTAGTTCTTCAAGAATGGGATCCTTCAGTCCAACCTAGTAGACATACTCGATAGACTGTCCTGGTTTTGATCAAATTGCCTAATCTTCCCCTTATCTTTTGGGAGTCGGTTATCCTCTTTCGTAGAGCATCAAATGTAGGGAAGCCCATTTTTATGGACAAACCTACAAAGTTGAGATCTCAGGCAGAACCAAGGGTTTGTGTTGCTATGCATGTGAGTAGTACATGCTTATCGAAAGTGTGGTTTGATAACCTAGGCAAGGAATATTGTCAGAAGATTGTATATAAGTTTGTAATAACCATTTGCTTGAAATGTAATAGAATTGGGCATATGTCAGATCTATGTCGTTCATCTATTGTTATAAAAGATGAACCAAAGGGAAAAGATCTTGAAAGGAAGGCAATAAGTGATAGTGGTTCAGTTGTTGTATTACCATCGGGAGATGAGGGATGGAAAGTTGTAAAGGGTAGAACTCAGATGATCTAAAAGAAGAAGGAAGTGGTGAGTGTTCCTAATACCTTTCAAGCCTTAGCCGAGGAAAAAGACAATGTTGTGGATACTCCTCAGTTGGAGGATCCAGTTATCGAGGGCCACTCGGGTATGTCGCAAAGTGATGGAGTTTTGCACTCTGGTTTTTCGAATATTATAGGTGCTGACATGGCCTTCTCAGTCGTGATAACGAGACTGGAAAACGCTGAAGATACTAACATTGGGGAAGTCGTTGAGGTAGCTGGAGATACTGTAAGTGGTAACAGTGATGGTGAGCCTGCATCTTCGGATGGCCCTCCCTCTGAGGTACAAATATGTGGTTAGGACAACATACATGGGGGAATTGGAGGTGTTCCTCCATTGGAGGGCAACTGTTTATCCCAAGTGCCCCACCCGGCTGGTGTTATTATGACCGATGATGTACCCAACCAGCAAAATTTTGAGGATTCCATGGCCTTGACAGTATTAAATCTCAGCTTTCCATTTATAGATGGAGTTGATAAGGTGGTAGGTTCTAGCAAGCACGTGTACTCCTGGAGAGGGGGTGTCTTAGCTTAGGACTCAATCTCAACCTAAGGGTTATGCAGCAGCTGTTGGTGGCAAGAAGGGTGGTTCTCATAAGGTTCATCGTCTCCCAATGGCCATAGAAGGTGAGGCTTCTCTTATTAGGCACTCAAAATCCTAATAGTTTTTTATATCTGTTGTAACATGGAATGTAACAGGCCTTCGAGGCTCGGGTAGATTTCTGACATAGTAACCCTTAAAAACGAGCAAAATATTGGTATTTTATTTCTTTTAGAGACCAAGTTGCCTGCAAAGTTGAATCGGGTTTGTTCAAAAAAATTGATCTTTTATAATAACTTTGTTGCAAATAAGAGTAATGATAGATCCGGAATTTGATGCTTTAGAATCCATTGATACACTCAATCAATGTCCTCAGCCCAAATGACCAGATGATAACAGTGGAAGCTACTAGAATATGTAATGGCCTAGTGTCTGTGATCTCGGGGGTTTATGCCTTTAACTCAGTTTCTCAAAGAGCTCCGCTGTGGAATCATATGAGGACTATGGGGGCCACTATTTCAGAGCCCTGGTTCGTTTTGGGGGAACTTTAATACTTTATTAAACAACTCAAAAAAATTGGAAAGAAGCAACTCTTTACTATTAGACTCGGGTGATTTTGCCCAAGTCATGACAAATTGTACTTTATCTGATCTCGGGGTAGTTAGGGGATGGTTTACTTGGTCTAATAGCCAGATCAGTAGGAGGTACATCAAAACCAGATTAGATCGTCCAATGGCAACCAATGATTGGGTTCTGACGTTCCGAAATATAAGGTGGAGCTCTTTCCTAAAGGCAACTCTGATCACTGTCCTTTACTGGTAATAGTTTCTGATGAGTGACCAGTTGGACCAAAACCATTTAAATATTTTTATATGTGGGAAAAGCACTCAGGCTTCATGGATACGATATCTACATCATGGCAAACTAGAGTTGGAGGCACAACTATATATCGCTTTATGACTAAACTGAAGAGATAGAGGGTTGATCTACATACAAGGAATAAGGAGGTATTCGGTCATGTTAGTGAATCCATTGTAGAAGTAAGGCACCAATTATCTTCTTTGCATGATAGTTTATTTGCTGATCCATCGAATGATGCATTGATGTTAGAAGAGTAAGAAAGTACCAAGAGGCTTCAATACTTTTGGGGCATGAAGCAAGGCTATGGAGACAAACTAGAGTTGGATGCACTGCTATATATCAGTTTGTGACTAAACTGAAGAGACAGAGGGTTGATCTACGTATATGGAATAATGAGGTCTTTGATCATGTTAGTAAATCCATTGTAGAAGTAAGGCACCAATTATCTTCTTTGCATGATAGTTTATTTGTTGATCCTTCAAATGATGCATTGATGTTAGAAGAGCAGGAAAGTTCCCAGAGGCTTCCAACCCTTTTGGGGCATGAAGAAAGGCTATGGAGACAGCAGTCCAGACATAATTGGCTTAAGGATGGGGATTTCAATACTAAGTTCTTTCATCTTTCCACTATGATTCGAATAAGAAATGACAAGATCATATATCTGAAAGACCAGAATGGGAACTTACTAGCCTCTAAAGCTGACATTGATAGGCATATGATCAGTTCTTTTAAGGAATTGCTTGCTCAAGAAAACGATATTGATCCACTCTTGGCAGATCAGTTTCTGCCACCAAGTCTATTGAATCTTGACCAGATGGCAAAATTGGTTGAGGATGCCACCATTGAGGAGATTACGGCTACTATCTAGGGCATGCAAAGTGAGAGTCTTCCAGGTCAGGATAGGTTTTCAATTCAATTCTATAAATTTGTCTGGGAGATCATCAATAAGGGACCTTTATAGGGCCTTAAAGGATTTATTTAGGAAAGGTAAGTTCCTAAAACAAATTAACTCCACTTTCATATGTTTGATTCCAAATATGGATGTCGTTCTGTAATGAAAGATTTTTGGCCTATTAGTTTGTGTAACGTACTTTATAAACTGTTTAAAAGTTGTTCTTGAGAACATCATTGATCCTAGGTAGGCCGTCTTTTTGAAGGGCAGGCTTATCATAGATAATATTCTCATGGCAAATGAGATCATGTCTCTTTTGTCATAAGAATTCGGCACGACCTAAGATGTGCTTGCCGATTGACCTGAGCAGCGCTTATGACAAGGTCTCCTGGGAATTTATTGTGAGAAGGTTACATGCTTTGGGTTTCCCTCAACTTTTTATCTCCTGGATTCATATATGCATTTCGACTACTTCTTTTTCAGTTTTGAGAAATGGCTCCCCTAAAGGTTTATTTAAAGGGAAAGGAGGTTTGAGACAAGGAAATCTTCTCTCTCCCTATTTATTTTTGCTTGTCATGGACTTCTTTAATAGGCAACTGGATCAGGCTTTTATGCAGGGATTGATACCCAAAGCCTTCCCTTTTGGGTGTGACGAGGGGTCTCGCACTTATTCTATGCTGATGATGTGGTTATTTTCTGTGGGACATCTTTTTCTTCTGCTAGTGCCATAAAGTTGGTTATTGCATCTTTTGAAAAGACTACTGGTCAGCTGCTTAATTTTTCAAAAAGCAAGGTGTTTTTATTTGGGGTTTCTCAAGGTCGTCGAGGTCGTATTATAAGAAAGTTGGGATTCAGTGAGGTTGCCTTACTGGTGTGCTATATGGGGCTACCTGTATTTCAGGGTCATCTCCGACACAGTTATTGTCAGAGCTTGGTTGGAAAGGTGATCGGTAGGATAAGTACATGGAAATCTTTATGCTTATCTTATGTCGAACATCTCCAACTGCTTAAGTCAGTTCTCAGTGCCTCGGCTATTTTCTGATTATTGTCGTTTATGTTGCCGAAAAAAACCTATAACATGATAAAAAGGCTTTAGCGGAACTTCTTATGGCCTGAAGTTGCAGAGAATATGGGTGTTCATCTGGTCAAAGGAATGACAATTTTCCTTCCTCATGAGGAGGGTGGGCTGGGGTTGAGAGATATGGCAGATTTTATTACTGCAAGAATGATGAAGCTAGCTTGGAGGATTATAGCAAACCCATCTTCTTTAGTCACATGTTTTTTCAAGCACAACTACTTCAGAATGTGTTCCATTTGGGCATCTGTAGCAAAGAGGGGTTGTTCCCATGCTTGAAAGGGCATCTACTTCGGCCTGTCTCAGTTAAGGGATAATGTTCAATGGTGCATTGGTAATGGTCAGACAGTAGCCTTCTTGATGAACCATTGGCTATCTATTCAGACGATTAGGGATTCCTTTGATGGAAATTGACAGATGGATTCGAGGGAAATTGCAGGACATAACAAGGTTGCTGTTTTTATTGATAGTAACCCTCAATCATAGGCATTGCCTTCTTCTTCTTCTTCTACTATCTTGAACAACTTATGAAGTAATGTGGGGCGATATATTCTCCCCTTGCAGCTTAAGAAGGATTCATTGGTATGGATTCATTCTACCAATGGAATCTTTTTTTATCAAGGCAGCATAAAACTTCATTCAATATGAATGCCCACCTTAGCCTTTATTTCGTGCTCTTTGGTCTGCCAAATATCATCCACGGGCTAAGTGGTTTTCCTGGCTAGTAATGCATAATCGATTACAGATTACAATGATATTCCTACAACGAGATATCCATATGGCCACCATTTGCCCTTTCCCAGGGTGTCTGGCGGTCCTTAGCATGGCGGTGTGGTAAGAGATTTGTTATCAGATCTTCTGCTCATGATATCCTTCGTAGTTGGTTAGCCTTCAAGTTCAAATCAAATGGGCTTCTCGACATCTGGACAACTATTTTTTTCACTACTATCTAATTTCTTTGAGAGGAGCAAAACAGAAGAATCTTTAGATCTAACGCAATGAGAAGAGAGTAGATTGTCAATCGGGTTACTACTCATGTTAAGGTTCTAGTAGAAGTGAAAAAAATGGGACTTTCATTTGTTAGAAAAGGCGATTATTAGGAACCCACAAATTACTTGGTGCTAGCAGAAGTTACAACGCCAAATCCCATTTGCATGGTCATTTCCTCAGGTCAAGTGTTATAAGCTGAATATTGATGGTGCATCTTTCCACAATCCTAGTTTGGCAAGAGGAGGTGGGGTCATAAGAAATAGCAATGGTGGTTTTGTGGCAGTGTTTCCTAACGATTTGGGTGTCGCGTCCAATAATTATGTAGAATTCAAGGCTCTAGAAGTAGGTATTCTCTTGGCTATTCAGTCGAGTTGCTTCCCAATACAGATAAAAAGTGACTCATCTCTTCTAGTAGATGCTATTTAGAACCGACGTCGTGCTCTTTAGAGATTATATACACAACTGATAGTTCTTGTGTGAGGCCCTCGCCCCATAGGTGGTCTATTGCTAATATATTTAGCGAGGTGAATATGGTAGCTGATGCTCTCGCTAAGAGAGCAATGATTTATTCAGGCACCACGATTTTACGCAGTCATCCACCAGATTTTCTTTCCCTTCTTTTATTTCATGATTTGGCGCAACTGCCCTATAATAGGGTTGTAAAATAATGTGTTACTTTTTTCTCTATTAATGAAAGTCGGGGTAGGGAGCCTTCTCCCCCATTGACTTACCAAAAAAAAAAGATTAGTGTTTAGGAACGCCCATTTTCACAAGAAAAAGTCTCTCATCCACATCACATGGACAGTTGGAAGGTTCAGATTAAATAAGGCTATATCTAATGGCTAAAATTTACTTTTATTTGTATTTTTTCTTTAAATATTGTATTTATCTTAAAATATGGGTGTGAATTAATTTTTATAAGGGGAAACAAATAAAAATGATAATAGAATACTTTAAATAAACAATAAAGTAAATGCATTTTTGTTGAAAATATTCTTTTATTATTTTTATTTGGTTCTCCTTATAAAAATTAATTTACAGTCTAAATTATAAATAAATATAATTGTAAAATAAAAACAAAATTATTTTGTAGCCCTTGGAGGAGGCTAGGTTCAATTTGAACCACTTCAAGTGTCTGTATTTTGTGGATGTTATACCATCCTTTTTAAAAATGGGGGCCCAATTGTCAATTTTATGGATAATTAATGATGTATTTTCTCATTTACAAATAACTAAGACAACATTTTATGAGTCCGCTAAGCTTTGGACTTTTCTAGGTAAAAACCTGAGCTCCAGTCCTCAAAGGGAATTAGGACCCAAAATGCATTATAAATCACATATATGCCTCTGAATCTTGAATTTGGAGCTCCAAAAATAATGCATCACTTGAAGTATTAAAATAAAAGGTGTGGTTTCAATAAGGTTGCAACATAAAACAATCCAATTGAGGTGCACCTCCAAAATTTATCATAACATGTACTTCTGATGAAGAAAATTCTTAGGTTTAGGATTATCTCAAAATCTATTTTCATATCTAAGTATAAAATTTTGAACTCCAAAAATGGTTAAAATCAACTAGATCTATAAACCTATGAAAATCTTGAAAATGGATGGTCTAGGTAATGTATTGCAAGATTCTCTTGGACTCCAAATCGTTTTTTTTTTTTTTTCGTATTCATATATTTTGATGTCGAAATGATCAATTAGAGGTTTTTTAGACATTAAAACAACATTATCCAATATATTTTTGAGAAGCATATTCTAAATTTTAAGGTTGCAACCTTATATAAAATTTTTCCTAAAATAAAACTGTAAAAGTATAAAATAAATCAAATTTAGAGCTTAAAATTTTTTATTTTCATGTTAATCAAGGGGGTCGCCCTAGAAAATTTTCGATCCATAATCCATCTCTAAAATGGATTTTGGAATAGAATTCTCATTGTAATGCATGCATCTCGATACACACCTATACTTTGCCCATTAACTAATCCAAAATTAATGTTGCCAAACCAAAGTCTAAACCTTTTCATGTATAAACATGAAATAATAGACTGAACATTTTAGAAAAACAAATGGATTGTCTATGTGAGAAAAGAATTTAACCACTTATTCTAAGTGCTTAATTGACACAAAAAAAAAAAACACTTATTGATTATCTTTAGTAGCATAAAATAGAATGGATTATATTTGGCCTTCTATACTATTAGGAAAATTACTAGATGGATCAGTGGTTAGATAAGAAATGATAGAATTTGGATTAAGAACTTCAGAGAGAACTTAAGAATAGCTCCAAAT
The DNA here is from genome assembly GCF_054954075.1 of Amborella trichopoda. Classification (NCBI taxonomy): domain Eukaryota; kingdom Viridiplantae; phylum Streptophyta; class Magnoliopsida; order Amborellales; family Amborellaceae; genus Amborella; species Amborella trichopoda. Next base: position 8,690,841 of record NC_142339.1, read on the forward strand.
AGACAATAAGATAAGGGAAAATAGACTTAGGTGGTCTGGCTATATGTAACATTGGCCTAGAATAACATTGGAAAGGAGGGGGATTTAGTTCAAGTAGAAAGCTCTAAAATTGCAACATAACCCAAAAGGACATGGATGAAAGTAGTGAGAAAAGATATAACGATTTATGGTCTGACTTAGGGTGTGACCCTTAATAAAGAGAAATAACAAAACAAATTTGTATAGCCAGCCCCAAATAGTTAGGATAAGGCTAAAATGATGAGGATGATGGTGGTGGTATTTTGGCTTTCCCCACTGTTAGGAAACAATTACTTATATTAGAATATGTTGGGTCCCTCAAATGTACACAACTATTCACATTTTAAGTGTACATAATTATTTGCATTAAGATCTCTCCCACCCAATTACTTGAATTATAATCTCTCTGTGTGTGCATGTATGTGTGTGATACAAAGTAAAAACAACCTATGGTTAGAAAATAACTCAATAAGAAAAACAAAGAAACAACTATATTACAATATAAAAATGAACTTTAAATTAGAAATATTCTTTGGAGTTACAAAATTATGCTAGGAAGTTCTCAATTACGTCCTCAATTATGTAGGCAAGTCTTATGATTTTCTTTTGGGATAAAAAGGACTACATTCTAGCATTTTTTATTTTGATGATATCAAGGTTCACATTACTGAAGTTATTGACAGAAGATGTGTGAAAATAGTAGATGGGATTCTGGATTCTTGTTTAAGGATATGGGAATACAGCCTACTTGGGTAGCTTTTTTGGCCAAAGACCTGAGTGATTATATGAAAGCCATGCTAAAGAAGACGTGGAGATTAGAGAAGGACCTCGAAATTTTTCCCTAAACGATGGGTTCCTGGTTTTCGCTTTCAAAGAAGGGAAGAGATAGAGATTGCCAAAACTGGGGGACCATGGTTTGTTAACAAAAAGTATTCGTTTGGGAGTTGGAACTTTTGTTTCGAATCTCAGCACCGGTTGGGAAGCCTTACTTCATAGAAACACCCACTAGGCAGAGAACGAGACTTGAACCAAGGATTTATGTTGCCTTAGACTTAGGGAAACCTCTTTTGAAATGTGTGGTTTGAATAAAAAAGTAAGCCATACAAACAATAAGTGCTTTATGAATTTATTCCAATCTCATGTGCCTTGTCTAAGAAAATGGGTCACACTGCAGATATCTACAAACCATCCTCACCATCTAAAGTTCAAAAGGTGTCTGATCATGTTATTGGTGTTGCTGTTATGTTATCATCTGGAGAGAAAGTTTGGTGTGTGGTTAAGGGCAGAAACTATTTCATTTACAAAACGAAATTGGCAAATACTAAATCTAATAAGCTTAAGGTTCTTAGAGCTTGGATGATGATGAAGGAATTTCATGCTCAAAACTAGTTCTTGTGAGTAACGAGCAGGCTGAAATTGAAACAACAGCCATGGCTGCTGAGCGTGAAGAGCAACACTTAGGTGGATTGGTTGCAGACCTTTCCATCATGGGATTGGTTCATGGTGATGCTATGCCACATCAAAATGAGGATAATCTTGAAGTTACGCCACCTTCTAAGGTCGCATATGGTCCTCTAAAATTTGAAATCTTACCACATTTAATTCGATGGTTGATGGAATCAGGTAGTCTCATTGCTTTTGAATTCTACACAATTTCAAATCTCGAACAATATGAAGTCTGCTGTCAAAAATTTGGAGGATGCATAAGTTTCTATTCTGGTTTCTATGGAGGTTTCAAATCAATCCACTGGTGAGGAGGATGATGATACGCATGTAGTGATAGGAGGTATCTTATCGTTGTCACGTGGAACCAATTCTGTTATAGGAGTTTCTCTCTCTTCACACATGTATTCTGATGAGGTGATGATTCAAAGTGTCTTTCCGTTAGAGCATGCAACCAGTAGTGCTCCTGCAGACATCTCTCCTCCTTCGCAATTGACTTTGGAGGCTAAGAACTTGCATAATCATTTGAGGGTGCTGATACGCTGCAACACGATCTAAGAGGAAAGAGGATGACCACACATGGACATTGTGCAACTAGTGGTGTTAATAAGTATGGAGCCAATGCAATCCAGCGTAGCAGTAGCAGAATAGCACAAATGAAAGCTCAAAGGATTCATAAAGATTCATTACCAGTTACTGGAGGCAAGCCTAGATCAGCACGTAAGCCATGCACCCTATGATTTTGTGTTTCCATGTCAGTGATTTCATGGAATGTGCGTGGCCTTAGGGGCTGTGATGGAAGTTCGGATATTGGTGAATTGGTGAGACAACATAATGTTGGTATTTTGTTTTTATTGGAGACCAAACTTCCTATTGAGTTGAGTGCAAGATGGGCCAGGAAATTGGGATTTTATGATATGTAGTAGCCAATGAAGTGGAGGGTAAATCTCGTGCAATGATCTTATGGAATCCCTCAATCTACTCAATTATTGTTCTTAATATCAATGAGCAGATGATTACAATAAGAGCCACCTATTTCTGTCATGGAAGTCACTTGACAGTCTCGGGTGTTTATGCCTATAATTCAATGGCTAAGAGATCCATATTATGGGCTCAAATGAGGGATATTAACAGTAACACTACAGTCTCTTGGCTAGTTTTGGGTGATTTCAACACTATCTTGGATAATTTAGAAAAGATGGAGAGAGAGACTTTACCTCAAGATTTAGGGGATTTTGTCAGTATAATTGCATATTGTGCCTTGAAGGACCTCAATTCTGCTAGGGGTTAATTTTCATGGTCAAACAGTTAGACAAATAGGAGATGTATACATGAACGACTAGATCATACACTTGCCAATATGGACCGTGTTTTCTCTTATCTAAAGTCTAAGGTGGAATTATTACCAAAAGGTAACTCTGATCACTATCCTCTACTGGTTTCTCCATCAAGCACACCCCAATTAGCCCCTTTTAAATACTTTTCCCCATGGGAAAAGACACTAAGCTTCTTGGATATTATCTCTAATTCTTGGAATGGAATGGCAGAGGGTACTCCTATATTTAGGTTTGTCATGAAGTTGAAGAGATTGAGGAGGGATCTGCGTAAATGGAATAAAAGTTCTTTTGGTCATGTTGGTGATAAAATTTTAGCACTTTGTTAGTAAATTTCTACTGTTCATGATGACCTGTGTCGCAACCCATCTGATGAGAAACTTATGTTGGAGGAAAAGGAGTGTACTAGGGAGTTGCAACAACTCTTATCCCATGAAGAAAGTGTATGGCGGTAAAAATCTCAGTGGGCTTGGTTGCAGGATGGTGATTCTAACAACTATATTTCATTTATCCACCATTATCAGGAGAAGAAATGACATGATTATTCTACCAAAATAACATAATGGGGATTTCATTACATTTGAAGATCAAATTGGCCATCACATGATCAACTTCTTTGAGGACTTACTCATAGGAAAGTAATGTCAATCTTCATCTGGAGGATCACTATTTACCTTCTTCATATCTTAGCATGCAGCAGCAGAGAAAACTCATTGAGGATGTCATCTTAGAATAGATAAAGGCATGTATCTAGGATATGAGAAGTGAAAGTGTCCCCGGCCCAAATGGCCTCATGGTGGAATTTTATAAATTCGGTTGGGAGGTGATAAAAAAAGATTTGTTTGTAGCTCTTAGTGATTTTTTCAAGAGAGGCAAAATTTTAAAATAAATAAATTCAAACTTTACTTGCCTAATTCCTAAAGTGAGTTCTATCAGTATTATGAAGGATTTCCATCCTATTGACCTTTGTAATGTCCTTTATAAGATTATAAGCAAAGTTGTCTCTAATCAGTTGAAGAAGGACTTGGGTGATCTCGTTGATTCTAGACAAGCAACATTCTTTAAGGGGAGATTGATCACATATAACATTCTTATGGCAAATAAAATCATCTCTCTTTGCTACAAAATGACATTAAACCAAAGATGTGCATACAGTTAGATTTGAGCAGTGTGTATGTTTGGGTTGCTTAGGATTTTATTTTTACTAGAATGCGAAAGTTGGGGTTCTCATATCTCTTTATTTCTTGGATTCAGCAGTGTATAACCACTCCCTCCTTTTCAGTGCTTCACAATGATTATCCTATGCTCATTGATTATCTCTTCCATGCTCTGTTATCTCGTTATAAACCTCGGTCTCATGTCTTTCCTAGATTAATAGAGATGTTGGCATTTTCTTCTCTCCCCTCCCATACCTCCCCCTCCTCTTTATTTATTAAATTAGATATGTTCTATCAAGAAGCTTAACAAGTACAGATTTTGGGTTTCTTTATGAAATGATCTATCTTCTTCTCTTTTTTGGGATTAGATCGATGTTCAAGGATCTATCTATTTTTTGAATTATTATCAATCTCATTCCAACTTTTATTTAGGGAAAGTTTTGTTTATAATAAAGTTCTAATTTTTACAATAATGTTTTTCTTTCGTATCAGTGTAGACACCACATTTTAAAAAATTGGCAAATTTCATGATGTTTTTAACTGTAGACAACCCTTAGAACCATACAATTCCATAAAATCCCTGAACCATAGAACATCGTAGTCCATGGTTCCCATTTCAGTATATAAAAATACAGTTTATGCCTCTTTTAGGGTTAGATCATCTTAAGCTAAGAGAGAGCTGGAAACCCTAGATCCTTAGAAACCTAAGGCTTGGAGAGACCAAAAAGAAAACCGTGAGAGATCCTAGATCTAGACAAGTTCTAGCCAAGCCCTAGCCATTAAACCTACAACATTAAGCTTAGACCAGGTCCAAGATAGCTATTCAACCAATCCAAGGCTTGGTCAATAATGAAGAGACACAAAGATGACCCCCGATGTAAACATACCAGCCGCAGTCCTGATACGGGCAACCCCTCGAAGCCTCGGATTTGACTTGGCCCGAGCAGTTATTTTTCTCATCATCTTCTCCTTTATTTTTCAATTATTTTGTTAGGTCTAGGATTTTATTCTTATTTCATTAAATATTCCGTGCTTTTGGATTTCTCATCCTCTTTTCCTTTATTTTTCAATTATTTTGTTAGATTTAGGATTTTATTCTTATTTCATTCACTATTTCGTGCTTTTGGATTTCTCATCTTCTTTTACATTATCTTTTTAGTTATTTTGTTAGATTTAGGATTTTATTCGTATTTCATTCAATATTTCGTGTTTTTTTATCTATATTGGCTCTGCCACTGATTTGAGAGCGGATCTACTCATTTTTTAGTAGATCTGGTCTCAGATCAAAATTTGAATTTTCCTTTATCACACTTTTAAAAAATCAGTTTGTGGTACGGATCCGAAGGATCTTCCTCTGAAGATCTCTCCAATTTGTACAGTAAACAATTAGTTTACACTAATAATAGGCATATGCATTGCATGTGATATTTAATATTAATCACTAAAACATATTTATCATTGAAAAATATTTTCAATAAAACATGGTCTTAGAGATAATTGAATTTATCCTCACAGTTGAATAACTTTATGAAATAATTATGACTTTTTTAAAACCATGCAAGAAATAAATAATTCAGATATACTATCGGGGAGACCAAAAATTTTTAAATGCTATTATAAATAGTGGAATCAAGATTGATATAGACAAATTAAAAATAGTGGGAAAAAGCTAAAGGAGATGGGATCAAAATTCATAATTAAAAAAATAAAATTACTCAAATATCTCCCAAAAAAAGAATTGATATTTATATATACGTCATCACATATTTTTTGTTAAAAATACAATTCTATAGTTACAAAAGCAATTCATAAAAATTTAAAATATAAAACTTATAATTAAAATACATAAAAAAGGAAAATTTGAGATGAAGATAAATTGATACATCATTTAACATAAGAATCAAAATCAAGAAGAAAAAATAACTATTTCTCTTTAGCATTCATGATCAATGGGCCTTACCAAATAAGATAAAAATAACTTATAAAATAAAAATAAAAACATTACTTCCCAGTAGAGAGATCAAAAGCGACATAATCCATTTGGAAAATAGCAAGAGAAAGCTACAAGAAAAAGTAATATAAATAAATAAATTATATACAATTAAAATAAATAAAATAAATAAAATAAAATGATTCAATAAATTAAATAAAATAACATGATTCAATAAAATAAAGAATAACAATAGTAACAATAATGGTAATAATAACAACAACAAAAACAACCATAGTTACAGTTGTTGATGTTATTGTTGTTGTTATTATTATTATTATTATTATTATTATTATTATTTATTATCATCATCATCATTATTATTATTATTATTATTATTATTATTATTATTATTATTATTATTATTATTATTATTATTATTATTATTACTATTATTATTAGGAAAATTACGTATATATCCGTTATAGTTTATGTTAGTACTGGAATGTCTGTTTTTGTCACTTCATAACGAAAATTAAAAGAAAGACTTTTTTTACCCTTTTTCGGTTTTTGAACAACTGAAAAATAAGTTAATTTCGGGTCTTGATCAATCGAAAATAACAGGGCTCGTTTAAGCTTCTAGAATACGTAGTCCTATTTTCGGTTGTTGAACAACCGAAAATAAGAATGCAAATTCCAAGCTTCTGTCCAATTTTTTGTTGTTCAACAACTGAAAATAGAACATTTTCGGATGTTGAACAACCGAAAATATTCCAGCAAGCTTCTGGAATATGCAGTCATATTTTCGGTTGTTTAACAACAAAAAACAAGACATTTTCGGATGTTGAATAACCGAAAATAGAACTGTATATTCCAGCAAGCTTCTGGAATACGTAGTCCTATTTTCAGTTGTTCAACAACAAAAAACAAGACATTTTCGGTTGTTCAACAACCGAAAATAAGAATGCAAATTCCAAGCTTCTGCCTATTTTCAATTATTCAAAAACCGAAAAAAGGACAAAAAAGTATTGTTTAAAATTTTTCTTTATGAAGTGAAAAAACAGATATTCCAGTAATAACATAAACTATTTGCTATTTTGGTAATAACGGATATATACATAATTTTTCCTTATTATTATTATTATTAACATTAATAGTAATATTAATACTAATAGTAATATTAATACTAATATTAATAATAGAAACAAAAAAAAATCATAATTTTGTTTCTATCTCAATTTTGGCCTTTGTGTACTTTAACTATAATTTTTATATTTTAAAAATTTTTATGACTATTTTAACATTACAATACCATATTTTTTTTAATATGATTCAGCAAGTATAAAATTTGATTCTTTGTTTTTGTTCAAATATTTGAATATCTTTTAATTTTCTAATTATGAATTTTGAATTATTAAAAATTATTCATAACTGATAAGTAACTTTTTCTTACTATTTTTCATTTGCATTATGTCCCTCTTGATTCTTCTATTTAAAATAATATTGAAAATCTTTTGGTCGCATTTAGTCTTTTATCATGATAAATAGCATATCTGAATTATTTATTTCTTTCATATTTTTTAAACAAATTTTATAGTTTTTAAGTTTATGCAATAAAAAAGCACGACCTATTGAAAATACACATCTCTCTCACATTCGAATCATTATTTTTCATGTGCAACAAAAAGCCCCCAACCCAATAAAAAACATACATATTTTTATTTATGATAATTTATCTCTCTCAATCAAGTTGCTATTTCCTATATATATTTTTAATGGGAAACATGTGGTTAAGGAAAGGGGCCATTTGGATACATATAAATATAGTTACTATTTCCCATATATATTTTTAATGGGAAACATGTGATTAAGGAAAGGGGCCGTTTGGATACATGTAAATATATTGTCTGTGAAATATATTACATGCAAATGGATTGTCATTGGGTAGTATTTAGATGCAACTTGGGAAATACATTGCTACTGTTTGGCTATGTATGAAAGAAATATGAGAAATGCATTAAATATGAGAAATGCATTACCATCCAAATATGAAAATATATGGCTATGTTTGGCTAACATGATTAGACTTTGGTTTCAACTTGATAAGTCATTGGAATAATATGATTGGAATAACATGATTTTATTGTGATAAGCCTTATTTTTATTTATTTTTTAAGGAAGTCTTTCAAATGTCTCTTTATATATAATTTCAAATAAATAATAAACTTATGATACCAAAATCAAAATATTTATGGTATAAGTTAAAAATTAGAAAGATGTTTGATTAGTAAACTAGAAGGTTGGATAATTGCAGTAGAAAATTTTGAAGCATTGGAGGGGATTAAAGAGGTATCTTATTTCAATTGAGCTTTTACTAATCTCTTATGAGGATTATGTTGTGTTAAGGATTATGTTGTGTGAAAGTTTTTATTATGATTGTCTTGTGTAATTTCTCATCGATTGTCAATTATTATTTTTATTATTTTTGTTTTTATACGATAACTGATGGCAGGCTACAACCCAAATTGAGGATAAAGGATGTAGAAATTTTTTTTATTACGATTGCAGTAGAAATTGTCCCTCCCTCATCAAGTTCTACAACCGTTCAAATCTATTTAGATTTTCCTTTACTTTCACTTACCAATTATTAAAAAAATTTGTTTTTATATGAGAGTCAGCGCTACAACCAAATTGGGGAGAGAGATGTAGAAATTTTTATTAGATTTCCCTTTTCATATCCCCTGCTTTCACTTTCACTTTCTACTTACCTTAATAATTATACAATATAGAGTCTACTTGAGAGAGAAATGTTTTTTTAAGCAGGGATAGGGCAGAGGGACTCACACGAAAGATTTCCAAAGACACTTACGCGAAAGATTTCCAAATATTACCTGCTTTGTAATAAATTTTTCACTCCTGACGGTGCAATCCCAAGGGATTTCGTGATTTTTAGAGAAATCTCAGTTAATCTCGAGTAATGTCTTTCCATTTCCTTACTGTTAAAGTAGATAATGTCTTTATGTTTCTTTACTATTAAAGTATACCCAAATAGTGTAAATGCCATATTTCCTTATAATCTATTATCACTTAATAGATTTCCACTTACCGAAACCGCCTCTAAATCTCTCTTGCACTCACTCTTTTCTTTATCTCTCACCAACCCTTTTTCCTTAAATCTCTTTCCCCTCACTTATTCTTGAAATTAGGTATATCACTCTTTTTTTTTGTTTATAATAAAGTTAATGCTTCTTGAGATGCCTTAATGGACTAATATATTACCTATAGACATTAAGACATTAAGAGGACCTAATGTCTTAAACTAATATATGAGATATTAGCATTAGTAAGAGACCCTATCCTGCATAAATTTCTCTAATAGTTTTATTTATATAATTTAAAATTTTTAATTAAATCATCTTTATTATTTTAATTGTATGTCAAATGGATCTGTGTAAATTAATAATATATTAAAAGTAATATTTACTATCATATTTATTATTAATGAGTAAAATATTCAATTGTGAAGATATATGCATTAAATTCTCTCTATCTCAAGATCATGTTTTATTGGAAAATTTTCAATGATAAATATATTTCAGTTTTCAAATATTATTTTATTATTTAAATTTAAAATATTAACTAATATTTTATAAAATAAAAGACACTTAAAATAAATATACCTCTTTAGTCTCTTCTAATGCCCTAACATATTTTATCCTCCATTATAATCACTAAGCTTTGTTCGCTAAACAAAGCTAACTTCAAAACAAAGCTATCTCCCAACTTTTAATGTTTGAATGTTAGCATCAACAAATTAACTAAAAATTATATAGAGAAATGGTTGAAAGGTTTATAGAAAAAATGGGAAGAAAAAAACTTATCACAACAAAAAGTACATTATTTCAAGGTATGTCATATTAAAAGCATGTGATTCCAAATTAAGAATATTTTTTTGAAACATAGAATTTTGATTTCTTATGTGTTTTTAAATATTTTTTGTTACTTTACTCATGCTCCTACAAAACATGTGCATTAGTTTGTCATGTATGAATTAAAAGGCTTACAAAACATGAGCATTAGTTTTTTTATGTATGAAATAAAAAGCTAGATTTGTGTAGCTTTTACACCGTGCTACTTGAAAATGCGGATAAGATAATTTATCTGGCTAACTCAGTTTGCAGCAAAAAGATGAGCATTTATACATTTCTGAAACAAATCATCATAATAACAAGCAAAAAAATAGCAAAGAAATGAGAGCAATATACAATATTTACATCAACTCATTTAAAAATTAATTACCCAAAAATAACTCATTTATAAATTAAAAGTAAAAAACCCTAGATGTTAAACAATGCATTAGTTCTCGAGCAAAAAGAGAAGTTCACACTCCTGAAACACATCATCAAATCAACAAAATGCAAAAATGTACTTACATCATCAAATCAACAAAATGCAAAAATATACATCATCAAATCAACAAAATGCAAAAATGTACTTGCTATTCTTCAACAAAGGCATCAAAACACTAACAAAATTGAAAAAAAAAACTATTTTCCTCAAGAAATTACATAAACACAATGCACTTCATAAAAAAAAAAACACAATGCACTTCATAAAAAAAAACCCTAGAAATCAAATAATCCCCTTATTTTTAACCTAAAAAAAGCAAATATAAGAATTATAGAAACTACACTTTTTGAGGCCCAAAAAAACGATGCTGAGTTTACAGAGTGCGATTAGAGCGCAGAGCCATGAAGATAGTTCTGAAATTACCATCCAATAAAGCCTATAAATTACTCAAACACAATACACTTAACAAAAAATCTTACAAATCACATAAAAATACCATCAAAAGAAAGCCTATAAATTACTGAAGCACAATATAATTCAGAAAAAATCCTAGGAATCATATACTCCACACAGTTAAAAGCTAAAAAAAACACTTTTTAAAACCCCACAAAAATCCCAAAAAATAAATTCTGAGTTTACAGAGATTTAAAGAAATATGAGCGCAGAGCAATGTTTAGAGTTCCGAAAATTCCATCACGTCTGGCAAACTGGAAGGTTCTTTTTCAAGGGCTTTTTTCTCTAGCTCTCCTCACATCTCTTTAGTAATATATAGTCTCTCTATTATCTCTCTGGAGAGTTTCGAAAATTTCATCATTAAAACTAATAATAAAAAATAAAACACTTCTTGCAGACTTGAAGGTTCTTTCTCAAAGCCTTTGTTCTCTGGTTCTCCTCACTTTTATTTACTCTTGGATCTTAAATTTTGTCTCTCCTATAGAGATAGTAATGTATAATCTCTCTACTACCTCTCTTCAGAGTTCCGAAAATTCCATTATTAAAACAAAATTTTTTTAAAAAAATATACCTCTTGCAAACTTGAAGGTTTTTTGGAACTTTGTTCTCTGGCTCTCCTCATGTCTCTTTACTCTTCGTTCTTATGTTCTCTCTCCTATGGCAATGGTAGAAATTACAGAATGTGCATATTCTAGCCCCAGAGAAAACCTATAAATTATTGATACACAATACATTTCATAAAAAATCCTATAAATCACACAATCCACACAATTTTAAGCCAAAGAAATGAAAACAAAAAGCATTCGAAAATTTCATTATAAAAACAGGAAAAAATAAATAACACCTCTTACACATTTGAAGGCTCTTTTTCAGTGGCCTTTACTATTTGGGTCTTCTCACATCTCTTTACTCTGGGCTCTTGCATTCTCATTTTTCAGCAAGAAAATATATAAATTACTGATACACAATACACCTCATAAAAAAAACCTTGAAATCACACAATCCCCTCATTTTTTAAGCCAAAAAAAATAAATATAACTATTACAGAACCTCGATTTTCCAACCAAAAAAAACTTGAAAAACAAATGTTAAGTTTACAGAGCCATGGAGAGAATTTAAAAAATTTAACAAATACCTCGTGCAAATTTGAAGGTTCGTTCTCAGCGACTTTGTATTCTTGCTCTCCTCAAAGTCTCTTTACTCCTAGTTCTTGTATTCTCTCTATGCCCAGCGACTTTGTATTCTTGCTATCCTCAAAGTCTCTTTACTCCTAGTTCTTGTATTCTCTCTATGCCAATACTATTGTATAGTCTCTCTACTATCTTTCACTTTCTTCATTCAAGAAATGGTTGGTTTCTCTTCCTCTTGTTCCAGATATGGCAACGTCTATGTTCTTCTCTCTTGTAACGCTTCGTAATGCTTCGTTTCCTTCAAAGCCCCCTCCTGCGAAATTTTTGTGAGTTGAAAAACAGGTTGGCTTCTCTCTCTCTTGTTTCTTGTAGCAACTCTTCGTTCTCTCTCTTGTTTCTTGTTAGCAACTCTTAGTTTTCCTAACAGTAATGTCCATTTTCTTCTTCTTTCTTGCAACCCTTTGTTTTCTTCACAAGCCTCTTCCAACACTCCTTGACATCTCAAGACCTACATCCTTTTCAAATTTTCTTGAAACTTATCAAGTAGATAACCTTTCTAAACCTTTTGTTAATAATGCTAGACATGCAACTGCACCTCTACCACCTCTCTCTCTCCCGGGGGCCTAAATCCCCCAAAGTTTACTCTACCATTATCCTGAACATCATATGCTCCAAGTTTACTCTACCATTATCAGGAACTTCATATGCTCCTTCTATCCACCTAAGGATAAGTGACCAAAGATTTTAAATTGCATGAACGAACCCCCACAATCAGTGCATATGCAGACTAATATAGAGGAAAAAAATCCTTGTAAACATTAGAACTTTATGTAAATAAATTTCCTAAATGGAAATTGGAATGGGATGATAATAAATATTTTCAATGTGTGGTTTTGATAGATATCGCTTTTTTTAGAGCACAAAGATCTAGATCATTTTTAGAGCACATAGATCTAATTAAAAAAAAAATTCCTATCAAATAGAAACAAAAAATCTATACATGTTAAGCTTCTTGATAGCACAGAGATCTAATCCAACTTAGGGGAAGAAAACAAAGAAAGAAGTAGATCACATAGAAACCCTGAAGTGCACACATGTTAAACTTCTTGATGTTTGCAAAAATCCCTGTACCTAGTGTAAAGAAGAAACAGACTCCTCTATGGATCTAGGAAAGAAAGGAGACCACAGTTTATAACGAGATAAGAGAGCGTGGAAGAGGGAGGATGCGCAAAGTACGCGCTGAAGATGGTGGTCTTTTTCCCTTGTGTATGTGTCAAGGGGAACTTCGAAAGTAGTGGAGGAATTGATAGTAGGATCGTTTTCGTCTCCTTCAAATTATCTTTTTGGCTTTAGTGATTCGGCAAGGAGAGCAAGGATGTTGTCCTATGATCATGTGGTGAAGAAGTTCAGAGACGATAGGATCTCGTTTTTCTTGAAATCTCAGGATGACGTTTCTAAGGCCTTGAAAGTAAGACACTAGAAAGCCCGAGGGTCACTGTCTCATTGGACCCCTAGTGCTCATGTGTCTCATGTACCTGAGGAGGATGTATAGATTAGATTTTGGGGTGTTCCTTTTCTTGCTTGGAATCTCGGGGTCTTTCAAAACCTTGAGAATACGTGTGGTATCTTTAAGGATGTTGACTGTAAATTTGTTAATAGTCTTGATTGCTCTCTCGTTAGAGCCAGGGTCTCAAGGAATGTCCTATCACCTTTACCCAAAAAAATATCTTAAACTAAGGGTTGATGATTTTATTATTGACATTATTTCGAAGGGTGGGAGTGTGAATATCAAGGTATAAGTGTATAACAGAGTGGAGCGGCAAACTCTTTCAGAGATAATGAAATGTAAGAGCTTTGGTGGCGGATAGCGAAGTTGGATTTGGGGTTGTCTTCTAGTGCGCATTTCTTTGTCATTGTTAATGGCTCTCCAAAGGGTTTCTGTGATGCTACCAAAGGTGGTAGGCAAGGAGATCCATTGTCTCCTTTTCTTTTTACCCTGGTGGGAGAAGCTTTTTGTTTGATGATTTCCAAGGTCGAGGGTTTGAAAAATTTTCTAGCTTCAAAGCATCAAGGGATAGACCATCTATTTCACATTTGCAGTATTGTTACTTTAATTTTTTTGGGGTGCTAATGTTCAACAGGTGGCTTATATCACAAAGTTTCTTATGTCTTATGAGGTTGTGTTGGGCTTAAAGGTTAATTTTAAGAAGACCGCAACAATTGGGGTAAACTATGGGATTGGTGTTCCGGAGTATCTTACTTTAATTGCTAGGTGCAAGGTGGATACCTTTCCGATGACTTACCTTCGTTTGCCCGTTTCATATTCTAGGCTATCCAAGTCAACATAGGATCAAGTGGTGAAGAGAGTTCATTTTAAGCTTGATTTATGGAAAACTAAGGTTCTATATATGGACAGACACATCATTTTTAAGAGATCTTCTTTGGAAAACCTACCTATTTATCAAATGTCGCTACTTATGATACCTCCATCTATTGGCAAGAGGAATTTCATTTGGGAAAATGTTGATCAGAAGGTGAGGAATCATTTGGTGAGTTGGAGTAACGTTTGTGCTCCTAAAAATGAAAGAGGTTTCAGGATAAGAAAACTTAAACTTGTTAATACGTCTTTGTTAGCGAAATGGTGGTGGAGAGCAATATATATTGTGATGGTCAGTTATGGAGACAAGTTATTGAAGCAAAATATTGATTTAGTGTAGATTCCTTCATGTGTGGTTGAGGGGGCAGGAGAACATGGTGTTTGCATATTTGGAAAGGTATATGGGGAGTGAAAAACATTGTTACCAAGATTGTGAGGTGGGTTGTTGGAAGATATGACAAGATAAGCTTTTGGCATCATAGATGGTTGGGGAACTATCTTTGAAACTAGCTTATCCACAATTGTTTGATAGAATTTCATTTGGGAAAATGTAGATCAGAAGGTGAAGTATCATTTGGTGAGTTGGAATAAAGTTTGTGCTCCTAAAAATGAAAGAGGTTTCGGGATAAGAAAACTTAAACTTGTCAATATGTCTTTGTTAGCGAAATGGTGGTGGAGAGCAATATATATTGTGATGGTCAGTTATGGAGACAAGTTATTGAAGCAAAATATTGATTTAGTGTAGATTCCGTCATGTGTGGTTGAGGGGGTAGGAGAACATGTTGTTTGGATATTTGGAAAGGTATATGGGGAGTGAAAAACATTGTTACCAAGATTGTGAGGTGGGTTGTTGGCAGATATGACAAGATAAGCGTTTGGCATCATAGATAGTTGGGGAACTGTCTTTGAAACTAGCATATCCACAATTGTTTGATAGAGTTTCCAATTAGACAACATCGATTGAAGATAACTTGATCAGGCATGAGCAAATTTCTCATTGAAGCGTGGTATGTGTATACAATAAAATGCCAGATATGGTCATTAATCAGTTGTCGTCGCTGCTGCATGACCTTAATTCAATCTATATATTTAGAAATTATGACGATGGGGTGGTTTGGGAGTTGCAGCAAGATGGGGTTTTTGGGCCAGATCTGCTTATAGACGTCTTTATCATGATCCCTATAGAAATGTGCGTAGTTTGTTGAGACTAGTTTGGAAGTTGCTTGTCCTGCATAAAGTTGAAGCTTTTTTGTGGGTTCTCCTTCAAGGCAAGTCTCTTATTATTCATAATTTGAGAAAGAGAGGCAAGATCTTTGTCGAAATTTGCTTGCTTTGCAAAAGGAATGAGGAGAATGGTAATCATATTTTTTTATAATGTCCTTTTATTAGTTCCATATAGGGATGCGCATTTGATTTGATGGGGGTTCATTTGATGTTGTCTCAAGAACATGCTCATATATTTTAGCATTTGGATCTCCTGGATTTCCAAAATGTGGTCAGCTTGTTTAGAAGATTTTTAAAGTAGCAATTTTATGAGAGGTTTGGAACGAGAGGAATTGAAGGACTTTTTGATGGTGTTTTTCTTAATATGAAGGATATTAGAGGCAGGCTACTACATTGGTTATCAATTTCTAAAAAAAGTGCTGATTTTTTTAATTGGATTTTTGGCAGAACCTTAATAATACTATTAACAACGTTACTTGGCATCTTCGACCAAAAGGAATGTGGTACGCACTGTTGGAACATTCTATAAGACTTAATTTTGATTGGAGTTATCTTGGGAACCCAGGGTTGACAGGGGTAGGTGGTGTTGTAAGGAACTCTTCTTCTGATGTTCTCCTTACTTTTGCAGCGAAGATTGCCCCCGGTGCGGAAAGTCAGCCCCCCAAGACGCCTCATTTATGTCTTCTCCCTCTCTCTCTCTCTCTCTCTCTCTCTCTCTCTCATTTTGAATGGATGATTTCCCCCAAAATGAGAGCTGTTGGTTAATAAGATTTTGTTGCTTCTTTTTATGCGAATACTCTCTCTCTCTCTGTCAACTCCAAACTAGGATTCTCAACCAGATCCAACCACCTACTCCTCCTTACCCTTCATTGTGCTCTTCTCTTTGAAAGTTTCTTCGTTTTCGCTCTCTACTTCTTGGTTTTAGAAACTATGTTGAGTTGGGTTGGTTACATAAGAAACTATGGAATCTATTGATGGAGGCATCAGTTGTTGAGATAATAATTCAACAGGTAGCGGCTACTTTTGTTTTATTGCATGTGATCTAAATTAGCTGCTAAAATCTCATTCATGGGGTGGATTTCTTTTTCTTCAAAATTTTCATGTCCTCTTAAAATGCCTCTTTAATTGGGAAGCTGCCATTTCATTGTTCCTTGGACCTTTTTTGATGATTCTTGCTTGGGTTGATTACCTGAGAAATTTTTTGAATTTAAGGATTGAGGCATCGATTGTGGAGGGAATAATTCAAGAAATGATTCTCTCAAAAAAAAAAATTTTCAAGAAATGCATCTATATTTGTCATGGATTCTGCAATTCAAGAATTCAGTTGGTTCTAAAAATTTTGTTTGCTTTTAAAAATAGGGTTGGCTTGGAGCTCTCTCTGCATATGACTCTTCATGTACTCTCCGGATGCTTGTTTAATGGAAAGTTGACATTTCTTGTGTTCCTCTGCTTCCTTGGAACGTTTGGAATAATGCTTGGGGCTTTATCAAAGCAATGCCTGGGAATCATTCTGGAAACTCCTAGCCATTACTTTTCCATTAGGACTTACCCAATCATCAGTATGAACTGTGCAGATAGTTTAAACTGGCTGCTATCACAAAATTCCAGACATCTTAATGAAGATTAAAAATATTGTCTTGGTTATTTTACCTCTGAGATCTGCTTTTTGTGGAAGTTATGCACTGAAATATTGGATCTCGTATTAGAAACTCTACTAGAGCGGAAACTTGCATCATTCAGATCCTTCAATGACAGCGGAGGTGATGATTGATGAACTAATCTGGCTGAAGGGTGCCTGTTGTTACAACTAATTTTCACATTTGTAAGAAGCTACCTACTTCCTGAGATATATTACGCTTGGATGACCCCTAGATCCACTCCTCATCTGTTTCAAACCTTTATCCATTCACCTTGGTTGAAGGGGGGGAAGCTACTGTGGAAAGCATCCATCTCTGCCACCCTTTGGTTCCTTTGGACTGAAAGGAACCAGAGAATCTTCAGGGGAAGGAGGTCCTCAGCAAGGCCTTTGGCAGATAAGGTCAGGAACCTTGTGGCCTTCTAGGCCACCATTAATCCTTTGTTCAAGGATGTACCCTCCTCTTCTCTTGGGTCACCTCACCTTTTGTAATTTTGGTCTTTTAATACAGTAAAAAAAAAAAAACTTACTTGTACATGAAAAATACTAGGTGGGAGGTCACCAAATGTTAGACCAACACACTGGTATGTATGCTTGTGGGGGTCACCAAATCTTTAGGCTTCAGCTGATGCCATAGCATTATCAAAGCCACCCTCCACTAATGACCTGAATATTTGCCTTCTCAGTGATGTGTTCCCAGAACAATGCAAGGCTTTACCCCCAAATGAAATCCACTTTCTTTGTAGCCATAAGAAGTCCAAAATCCTTGAAACTCTATAGCATCCTGCAAACTTGGCATTTAATTTGGTGGTTTTGATCTATAAGGTGAGAAATGAAGCTGGGATAGCCTAGAGGGAATATATTTTGCAGGCGATCAGGAACCCATCAAAAATTGAGAAAATGGGACGTTGTATATTTTACAAAAAAGCCTTTTGGAGAAGGAAGCTTACTGAATAATGGAGGGCAAAGTTCAGCATAATTGGATTCATGCTCGAGGATGTGACTGCTAGGTTCTTGAAGCTTGCAATGAAGAAAGTGAAATTAAAAATGGGAAGGAAGCTCATCCATACTCAAGTACTTTGTCTGCCAAAGCATGAGGATGTTATAGATGTAGAGAAGAAGGTTTCTTATTCTTCACCATTTTAGACCCCTCAAAACTCTGAAGTGAAGATTATATAGCTTGAGAATGTGGATATTTGTTATTCGCCTATCTTTCAAAGTGGAGGTAAATTTTGACGTAGACCCCGCGATTATGCAATGGCCACCTTTGTTATGATGTGACATGTGTGATAGTTTGTGCGATAATATCATGGCTGCTTAACATTATCAGGCTTTACTTGATTGATGCTGATAAGGTCCAAAGCAAGGCTTGTAATGTGCTTTTGAACACCCAAGAGGCAGCAATGTGGGCATTGAATCCAGGAAAAAGATGGGTGATGCTTATTAGGTGGCAATGGAGGTGGAGGAGAAAGAAGCCCATGGGTTCTATTCAAATTTGACGAAATTGGTGGGTTCCGGTCCACGGGTCGAGTTTTGAGAGTCTTGTTTGAGCTTGAATGAGAAGCCCATGCATTCTTGATAATATGGGGTTTATTGATTAGTTTTGTTAAGTTCTTTGTGACTTGCACATGGTTTATAACATATTTAATTTTTTCTTAACACTTTCAAGAGCTTATAAATTAGCATCATTTTAAGTTTTGAATTTCATAACTTGGGGTGGAAATGGATTTTCTAATCGTAATAGAGGTTTGTGGCACTCAAATTGTCCTTTGACCAGTTTTGGAGGCGCCTAACTTTGATTATCCAAGGTTGACACATTGTACAAATATCCTTCGTATAATGTTCCATTTGATAGTGCTCCAAGGCTTTATGATTAGGAAAATTATTTCACGCGGCGACGACCGTATTTCTACAGTTGCAGTCTTTGGGGAATAAGGCATCCATATTAAAGATGGATACAAATAGGTGGTTTATCTATAAACAAAATAATTGAAACTGATAAACAAAACAATTGAAACTGATTGTCCAAATGTTTTCTTAATAAAATTATTTTTTAAATTTTTTTTAAAATTTATTTATTTATTTATATTTATGATCTCCATGTAAGAAATTGCATGTCTTTAGAAATGAGGTCCAAAAATTTATCTCAAAATTAGGGATGTTTTAAAAAATTAGGTCAAAAAATTCATCTCAAAAATAAAATTTTAAGAGGCCAATCATTTTTACCTACCTGGACTCATAGAAACTGTCTACTTATTATTATAGAAGGAATACGAAAACCAAAGTTAGGTTGGGTTTAGATTGAGCAAAACTATCCTCAAAGTCTAGTGCTTTGGGTGCCATCCTGGAGTCTGGTGGTTTGAATGAGAGGAATCTAGACTCGTCTAAGTGCTGGTCCGCATGTAGGTCCTCTACTAAGATAGACCCGAGCGAAGGCCATCTCTTTTACACCTCAACCACTTGGTTGTAGTGATTGCAAAATCGAATTGGAATGAGTAATTGGACATGGGTTCGGAAGCAGTTTAATCGGTCTAATTGGTAAACCGGCTGATTCAACCGTTTTAACCGGATAAGTCCCAGACAGTCAAAAAATTATTGAAAAAAATAAAAAATATACAAAAAATATCTACTAAAATATGAAAAGCATGTAAAGATTGATTAAAACAAAATATATTCAAAAGAAATTGAAAATTAATAAAAAATTAAATTATAAAGAATTGATTTACGTGGAGGGATATTTTTAAATTTTTTCAAAAAAAATGAAAAGCTATAGAAGTGAGTATTAATGACCACAACAATTTCTAATCTTTACCATAATATAAAGAATATTAAAAAATATATTATAAACAAAATTCCTTATTTTTGAAATTTTATATACATGTATTTTGAATTTTTTATTAAAATACCAATCAATCACCGAAACAGCCCGGACCCGAAACCTGCCAATGGCCAGTTCCAATCTAAATGGGCACATACCAATTAGATCACCCGGTTTTTCCAACATTGCTTGGTTGCTAGTAAGTATAATTAGGGGCGCTAATTGGATTAACATATGGGATCGACCTCGTCTGGTTCCCTGTCTGGGTCTAGATATTGGACCTGAGGGGTCTGATCCGGTTTTGGGTCTACGCTACTCCGTACAGTCGGGGCGGATTTGTTTCAGCATCAACCCAAACCCATTTAAAGCACCAAGTGCAATCCTTCTCGCACTGGATCGAGGAAAAATTACTCTGATACATGTCAAGCCCTAAGGGTCACAGTCACACTTTCTCGCTCTAAACCTTGACGAAGGCATTTCCCTCGCTATTTGAATCTCTCTCTATAAACTATTTGCAGTAAGGGAAAGAAAGGGCGTAAAGGAAGCTACCGGTCCTCCCATTACAGCAAGCCACTGGGTATGGTCCTCATTCTTTCTTTCTTTGTTGGGTGTTCTTTATTCATCAGAACATAAACGATCTTCTCCTTTTTTTTTTTGAGTGCAAAAGTGTTGTTAGTCCATTAACACTGTAACTGATGATATTCTTCTAAATCTTCAAAATCATGGCCTTGACAAAAGCCCAATCTTTCTGCAAACCCCAATTTCTCATTTCCCTTGTCATTCCTCTCTCTCTTCATTCTTATGTTCAACAGTTCTCCACAAAACCCTCTTCTCTCACTTCTCCTTCTTCTCTCATTAATGATGGAACGGCCTTACCTTCTTCTACTTCTTCTTTCATGATTAATCTGTTTGTGGACTCTTTTGGGTTCTCAAAGCAAGGAGCCATTGCTGCATCTTCCCAGCTTCTCCATGTCAAAACCCCTGAGAAAGCTCTCTCGGTACTAAACTTCCTCAAAGCCAAAGGTTTTGAAGCAATCCATATCCATACAATTATCAACAAGTGCCCCCATCTTCTTGCAGCCAATGTCGAGAAAAACCTAGTACCGAAATTCAAATTGTTTGAAGATTTGGGCCTTTCTAAATTCGATCTTGGGGCCGTCATCTCTGCATATCCAACCATTGTTACGTATAGCTTAAACAAAAGACTTCTCCCTAACATTCTCTTCCTTAAAAACTACTTGGATCCCAAAGGTGTCTTGAAGTTTCTCAAAGGTCAAGGTCGTAGATTGGTGTCCAACAGATTGCAGTCCAATGTTAGGTTCATGGAGAGCCAGGGAATTGGCGGCTCGAAGTTGAGAGCACTCTTATTGAAAAGGACGGCCTTATTTGAAGTGAAGGCCATTAGGCTTATAGAAATCACAGAGAAAGTTAAGGAATTGGGTATTGAATCTCACTTTAAAATGTACTCTCATGCTGTTGGGTTCATGAGTTCGATGAGCAAGGAGACATGGCAGAGGAAATTTAAGTTCTTTAAGAACTTTGGGTGGTCAGAAGAAGATATCCGCACCGCTTTCCAAAAGGTGCCTGTAATCTTTTGTTTTTCAGAACAGAAGTTGCAAAAGACTATGGATTATTTCATCAACGAACTTAAATATGATGAAAAATATCTGTGTTTTCATCCACATATATTCAGTTATAATTTAGAGAGAAGGTTGATCCCAAGGATTAATCTATTGAAAGTGTTGAGGTCAAGAAAGTTGCTGGAAAAGGATGCAAATTTATCGACGATTTGTGTTTTATCGGAGAAGGCGTTCTTGGAGAGATATGTGTTACGTTTTGGAGAAGAGGCAGAAAATTTGCTGGATTCATAAGGGAAACAAAGAAAACTCAAGAAATTGATGCTGAGTCTATGGTCTAAAACAGGCTTAATAGCCATTAAAATCTGAATTCCATGACTCTTGTTTTGTTATATCTCTGAAAATAAGAACTGAATGTCAAAATTTTCTGTGTTGTGATCCTTGTGATTTTGCCTTGCTTCTCTTTGTTCTGCATTGTATAATATAGGTTACAAGAGCAGAAAAGCTTGCTAACCTCTACACAGATGCAAAATTAGATGGTGATAATTTTGGGTTTATTCTAACCATGTGATGGATTTGTCTGGAAATTTGCACACATTTTGGCCTTTCTCGCCCGATTATGCTCTCTAAACATAGGAAGTCATTGTTGGATTGCTGGGCTCATTTCTCCTCAAGTTTAGGGCTTTTTCTGGGAGGAATTTGCTGGGTTTCTCCAAATGTGGAAGCTCTAGCTAGAAAAGTTGGGATTTTTTTTCCTCCTATTAGGTGGGTTTTAATTCCTGTTTGGAATTGTGCTCAGTTGGTTAAAGACAAATTAGGGCAAAGAGAAGATTCTTAAGGGTTTCCTTTGAAGAAAACTCTGGAAAATGTCAGCTTCATTTGCACCTTTTGATCACCCAAGAAATGGAGTGCAGTGTAGGCTCTGAACCCCTGGTTTTCAGTTGTATTCTTCATGTTCTGGATACATGATTCTTAGATTTTTGTCTTCTCTTTTGGGGAATGCAATGCTTATGAATGCTTCTTGGAATATCTTTGTTTTCCTTCTGGTTATGGTTATGGTTTTGTTTTTGTGGATCCTATAAACTTTCATATGTTTGAAGGAGATCACTCTTCTTCTCTGTATCCCTTTGCATTTCCTTTGTGGTGGTGGTAGTTCATCTCTGCATCCTTTTGCATTTCCTTTGTGGTGGTAGTTGTTCATACCTGTTTCCCTTAGCATTTCCTAGTGGTGGTAGTTGTTGAAGGGTTTGCTTTTTTTAAAAAAAATTTATAGCAAATGTGTTCTTCTATGTTCGACAGCTCACTTCACGAATCAGATGATGTTAAATTTGACCAGAACTTGGTAGATGTATTCTTGTATGTTTTGATTAAGGGAGAGTTCTTTGATGCAGTCAATGATCTTTGTGGATAAATGGACGAATCAGATGATGGTGAATTCTGGCAAGTAAAACCCAAGTATTTAATTTGACCAGAACTTGGTAGATGTATTCTTGTATGGTTTGATTAAGGGAGAGTTCTTTGATGCAGTTAATGATCTTTGTGGATAAATGGAGGTATAAGCAAGTGGTTATGGCAACCCATGAGAAGCTCAAGTTAAAAAAGCTGAGAAAAAGGAATCATACAGAGGTGGAAGCTTGCACCCCATATGAAGATAAGCTTCTTTTATGGGATGGTATAGCATCCATGTGATGGATGCTTGAACGGTTGAACCTGGTTTCATTCAACAGCCATAAAATAATTCTGTTTTCTTTAAAAAAAAAAGAAATAATAATCTTTGTCTAAAATTTTGAAGTATAGATGCTTTTTTATATCAGACATCAAATAAAAATAATAAAAAATATTTTAAACAAAAAAATTGACCAGAATATTTCCGATGTTCAAGTTTTTAGTGTGCTATCATCTATGCCCATATAATCATATTTAACTAAAATAAAAAGGAATTATTTTGAGGCCCTTGGATATGGGCTCGTTCAATCTGAAGAGTCCACATTATGTGGATGGGATATTTTCCTTTTGCTTTATAGTGAATTAGTCCCCACCAATTCCTGATTCAGATCTGTGATTCCTGATCTGAATTGCTGTTTTTTGAAACATTGGTTTATAGCGAAGTGAATCCCTAATATTTATCGAGTCCTACCTACCATTTTAGTGACAATGACTCCTATTGAGATATTCTCAATGGCAAGTTTTATGTGGGATATTATAGTATTTTTATCAAGAATCTATTTATTAGTTGATCAATGGGATTTCAATATATCTGATTGAAATTTTATTAATTGTAGAGTAATTAAGATTTACTAACAAGAATTCAAATTACACACAATTAAAACTATTTTATGAGAGGTTTGGAACGAGAGGAATAATATGAAGGATATTAGAAGCAGGCTACTACATTGGTTCTCAATTTCTTAAAAAAGTGCTGGTTTTTTTAAATGGATTTTTGGGAGAACCTTAATAATACTATTAACAACGTTACTTGGCATCTTCGACCAAAAGGAATGTGGTACGCACTGTTGGAACATTCTATAAAACTTAATTTTGATTGGAGTTATCTTGGGAAGCCAGGGTTGACAGGGGTAGGTGGTGTTGTAAGGAACTCTTCTTCTGATGTTCTCTTTACTTTTGCAGGTCCTTGTGGCAATATAACTGCAAATGAGGGTGAATTTCTTACGGTGCTGCAAGGTTTAAATCTTGTTAGAGAAATGTTTCCAGCTATGTCTTGTGTGGTAGAAGGGGACTCATTAAAATGTTGTAATCTGCTACAATAAATGTAGTAAGCTGCTTGGAGATTGTTCCCATAGAGGATGAGGATGAAGTGAGGGACTTACGTAAAGAAAATGACGGATGGACTTGTTAAGTTTGGGGTGGGTTTGGAGACGCTTTTGGTCTCTAAGGACTTAATTAATATTTGAGAGCATTGTATATCTTTACTATAATAATGAAATCCAATAAGTTTGCCAAACTTGACGGAAAAAAAAAAAAAAAAAGCATAGAAGAGAGAAAATCGAGTAGCGTAGAGAAGAATAAGAAGAGAAGAGTAAGAGGTTGCATAGAGTGAGAATAAGAGAATAAGAGAAGAGTAAGAGGTTGCTTAGAGTGAGAAGAATATGGCATAAAAATAGAGAGAGTGAGATGAATTTTTTTTTCAGGCGTCTACTTCTACTTGTATTTTGGTCATAAATTTCACTATAAAGTACCTTGGGGCTAAGTGAAAAAAATTAGCGAAGATAATTGAGGGACTTTTCAACGGGGAGGACATTCTATCTGGGGGGATTTAGAAATTTTTCCTAATGATTAATCATCATATGATTTCTGACTTCCCGTTTTCGAAAAAAGCAAGCATATTTGTTCAAGCATGTAATAATAGGAAAATTACAAAAACACAATACCATACTTCTATACAATTTACCCCCAACTTACTATTTTTCTCATTTTTTTTTTTCAAAACAAACTTTCTATGCGAATACCCTTCAAGAGAAAAAGTTTAGTTTTTTTAGACGGAATGCTTTTCCTATACACAAATATGATTTTGGACAGATTTGACGTTGATTAAGTTGACTTTTGGACCCAATCGCACAGTGCCAAAGCCCACCATCACATTGCCGTAGCGCACAAGTGCAGTACCGCCCTTTGCAACTGTCAGGCTGTCCTTTGCAACTACCGAACCACCCATTGAAACTGCCGGACTGCCCTTTTCAATTGCCTACACAATGCCAGAGCCTTACATCCGGACCGTTTGTCGAACCGCCTCTGAAACTGCCGGACCGCCCTTTTCAATTGCCAGACGGTACTTTACACAGTGTCGGAGCCCTACCACCG
The DNA here is from genome assembly GCF_054954075.1 of Amborella trichopoda. Lineage (NCBI taxonomy): Eukaryota > Viridiplantae > Streptophyta > Magnoliopsida > Amborellales > Amborellaceae > Amborella > Amborella trichopoda. The sequence goes on from NC_142339.1 coordinate 8,716,107, forward strand.
GACCGCACTTTACACCGTGCCAAAGCCTTATCGCCGGATTGAACTTTACACAGTGTCAGCTAGAGCCTTATCACCGGATTGAACTTTACACAGGCTCAGCCGGAGCCTCATCGCCGGATCGAACTTTACACAGTGTCAGAGCGCTACTACCGAACCGCATACTTACACGGTGACGGAGCCTTCTATTTTGGTGGGATAGGGAAGAGAGAGGCGTGGGTAAGGTAAAAGTATGGGAGGGTAGTTTAGGTATTTTTTTTTGGTTGGGGGTTTTTGCATAGAAAATATATTTTTGAGAAATAAGTGAGAGAATAAGTTAAGTTTTCCATACAAAGGGTAGTTTCGGAAAAAAAAGTGAGAGAAAAAACTAGGTTGGAGATAAGTTGCATAAAAAGTGTAGTTTTGGGTTTTCTATTTTTTTTTTACAATTTTCCCTTTAATAATTCACTATACGATATATGGAAGTTGTTCAAAAACTATTTTAAAGGATAAATATTGAATTAATGTTAATATTAGATTTCTAAAAAATATTCTTAAAAATAAATAAATTAATCACAAAAGCAACCGGAAAACACAAAAACCTTAGAATTTAGAAACATAAAGAATCTTAAACACGGTATTTTGATTTAATACAAACACATTTTATTTCAAAGATATGTCATAATAAAAAAAATTTATTTAAGAATTTCAAAGATTCACTACGAATAATTTTTGGAAGATTAGAAATAACTATAGAATATAAATTTATGTAAGCAACAATAAATGAATAAACTAAGGTTTCATATTTCTATTTATGTATGAAATCAAGTAATTAAAAAAATTTAAACAGTAAAAATTTCAATGTAAAATGCCATTACATTTTAATGTTTAAGGTTTTAAAAATAAAAATGAGTCATAAATAAAATTTGGAAAGCATTTAAAATTCCAAAATTGGTTTGTTGTAATTAAAAAAGATAACATAATTTATATTTCTCATTTTAAAATTTAAATTTAAAATCTTGAAAGAGAAAGAAATAGCCTATAAATAATAAATTTAATAATTAAATAATAATATATGAAAATAATCACACATCATATAATTTATAAATCTTGATAATAATTATTGATATAACAATTTTAAATTCAAATTTATCAAATAAGAAATATTCTTTTGCAAATTTTCAAAAATCTTTAAAAATATAAAGATAGTCATAAATAAAATATAATATGGTTAAAAATTGTATTTAAAAATAAAAGCATCCACAAATTAAATTTAGAAGTGTAAAACAGTAGAACTTGAAAACATAAACGGTTTTTAAAATTAGTATACTACTTTTTTAAGAAAAATAATCTATCGATCAAAAATTACATAATTGGAATTTTTATTTTAAAAGTTTCGAAATATTATTTCTAATCAAAATTTAAAGGCATAAGATAACTTCAAATAAAATATAACATTATTTAAGCAATCGAACAAACAAATAAGATATCGATTCTTAATTATCTAATTCTATAAAAACAGTCAACTGAATATTTGTAACGCATAAATAATTTCTCTATATTTTGGATAAATCATCAGGGTTTGGGCTCCTTCCTGTTTCATTAAAAAACAAAAACTATTATAAAAAATTATGCAAGAGACCCTTCAAAAGGGATGTTGGCTAAATCAAAAATCAAGAGAAGGTCCAAAAGTTTGATGGTGGTGAGCACCAGATTGTAGCCACTGAACATCTAGTGGCATACTTTGCAAGTGCATTAGCATCCGGGAAGATAGGATTAATTGTCTAAATACAAGGGATTGTATACAATGAGACCATTTATCTCGAAGATAAGATAACAAAACTGCCTAAGAGGTTGCAAGCTATCATACACAGTTGCTACACAAGCTTACAGTCACTCTCAATCTCTAGGTAGGTAGGATTAAACAATGGAACCAACTGAATACCTTCTTCTCGAGCCTTGAATTTAATTAATAAATTCACCATTAGGGATTAGGGAACTGGTCATAAACTATTTTAAAAGCATGGAAAATTTGCCAAAGATAGAAATTGAAAAACATTTATGTTAAAATCCTTCCAAAAAATAGGTTCTAAGCATTTGAAATTCAATATTTTAAAAATATAAAAATATAAATTAAATTAATATATTCATTTTTTTAAAATTTAAATTTATCAATTAATTAATTTTATAATTTTTTTAAAAAAAATCAAAGTTCGAAGTAGTAAAAAAATGCAATTTAAAACTATAAAAAATAATTTAAAAATAAAATTTTCTGCAAATTTCATTTAAAATCATACAATATTATAACTTTAAAACATAAATGGTCTTAAACTTGGTATCCTTTTGTTTATTCAAAGATAATATTTACAAAAATTTAAGATTCATAATAAATTTTGTAAAAATTTTGAATATTTCTAATCATAATCTAAAGGGACATAAGAACTTTGAATAGATTATAAATTTAATTAATTAATGGAATGAACTAATAAGATGTGAGCTCTTGTTATCTAGTTGTCAACATAACATATATGATCAGGAAACTCATCATAAACTATTTCAAAAGCATAAATCTTTTGGTTAAGATAGAAATTCAATTGTAATGTTAACTTTTTCTGGAAAAATAGGTTAGTGAGTCATCAACAAAATTTTGAGGGCATATTTCCATAGGTCCTCAAAACATGGATTTTTGGAGTGAAAAATAAATTGCAAGGTCTTGGTTGGCCCACCACATTCGACTAAAACACATTGTCAGTGCCAAATTGTAGGTAAAAGAGCCCATAAAGTATTAGTATTTTATTAGTAGCACGTATTATAGGCTCACAAGTATCCTGTGCAGTAACTCCCTCAAGCAAAAGAGAAAATTGAAAGGATTTTTTTTTTATCCAAAATTTTGTGATACTTCTTAATATCATCTAGTGATTATTTTCTTAAAAAAAAAAAAAGATTTTAAGTTCTTGAACACCTAGATCTTGTCTCCAAAATTGGACAATTTTTGTTAACGCATCTGCATTAATACCTTTTTTAACCAATCTATCAGCCTCCAAAATACATTCTCTATATACAGTATAAATGCGAACCTTAGTTCTTATTTAATCATTTTATTACATTCATTGAATCACCTTCCATTTGTTTAACTTTTTAACCAATTTTACTCATTGAAGGAGAGATCTCAGTTCTGCTTCATTTACAATAATTCTACCTGCAGTGCCGTAGTATTTAAGGAAAACCCTCCCCCAACAATCTTTGACAATTCCACCTACACCAACAAAACCAAGATTCTCCATCGAGCTTCCATCAAAATTCAATTTTTTACTTCCATTTTCTAGTACCTGCAATTCTTATATTTCACTCTATTCAATCCATGGTTTACCAATATATCCCAAAGGAAACGTTCTTTCCATATCTTCCAAAGTTGCCACCAAATAAATTCTCAGATTGCGAGGATATTCCTAGTCACGCTAAACACCCCTCTCAAACAGTTTTCGCATGACAACAGATGAGGAACGAAAGATCTACAATTTCCTCATCACTTTTACATAGAATACGTACATTTGGTAATATTTTCGCACGCTTCCTTACAATATCAACTCATCAGCTTTTTTTTAAGTTTTAATAGCCATAAAAAAACAGGGGTTTTTAAAGGAGTAGCTTGTTCTTCTTCGGGTGCGGATTGTATAGAGCCGAGGCTCTAAACAATAAAATTAGAACCCACCTTCAGATAGTATTGAGAAATGTGGTTTCAATACTGGAAATCGTTATGGTAGCCTTAAAATATATTTTCATCTTTAATTATAAAATTTAAAGTTTCAAAAGTAATGTAGATTGAGCAGATCTATGAAAATTTGAAAACCTTGAAAATTGACGGCCCAAAATACATTATAAGGTGCACTATTTCCAAAACTTAAAATTTATTTTTTTCTCATGTCCATGCATCTTGATGTCGAGATAATCAATTTGAAGATATTTAGGTATCAAAACAACCTCTTCTAATGAAATTTTTAAGCCGGGTTCTAATTTGATTGTTTAGAGCCTCAGCTCTATATAAAGTTTTCCCTTCTTCTTCTTTTATTTATATAGTAAAGAAAAAAAGACGAAACGGAGATAAAGCTAACTACTTTTTTTCTTTTTTGAACACTGATGAAACGGCGATAAAGTTAACTATTTGGAAATAAAATACCTAAGATAAAAACTAAATTTTAGGAATTAAATTTAGTCACAACTGCAAGATAAAGTTGTTAAATTGTATTTATAAAAGCATTTACTAGATTTATTATAATTAAAATGGTCATTAAAAAAGATAATTTATACATAGAAAATACACGAGTCCAGGGGCCCGATCTGAACCATCCACCAGTCCGATCTGAATGCCCAACTGAGACGGATACAAATGACGCGCACCTATACAATGTTTTATTTTTTATTTTTTCTTCAAAATATTTTAACATAATTTTGGACGTGCCCACTACTCTCTTAAACTTGCACCTACAAAATAAAATAAAAAATAATGATAAAATAAAATTACTGAAATACCACTAAAGTATTTTGATCATTTTATTTTATCGGTAATGTTTTTTTATATATATATTTTTGACTGCGCCCTATTAAGATGATGACATGTACCAAATTTCATATTCATATGATTTGTAAAAAAAATAAAAATAAACTACTCTGAAGCATTGGATCTTAGATCAAACGGTCAGTAGCTCACTTGATCCAAATTTCATAATCATTTTTTCTACAAAATATTTTGACACAAAATTTTGGGCATGTCCACTCCTCTCTTAAACTTGCACCTACAAAAAATATATATTCATGATATAATAAAATTACCAAAATACCACTAAAGTATTTTGGTCATTTTATTTTATCGAGAATGTTTTTTTTTTACATTTTTTTTTGGTGTGCCCCATTGAAATGATGGCACGTACTAAATTTCATATTCATATGATATGTAAAAAAAATTAAAAATAAACTACTTTGAGGGATCTAGATCAAACGGTCAATAGCTCACTTGATCTAAATTGAACGGCTAGATGGAGAGAGAAAAATATAACTTATACACAGTAAGGGGAGTATAGAAAGCTTTCCCTTTATAAATAGAAGGGACTTTAAAATAATCAAATTTAAAACATCATATGCAATAGCCACCTTGTAGATGGAATTCTATTGATTCAAATGGGAACATTCTATGAACAAAACATGCATCATTTGAACTCTCTTTCATTAATAGAGTACAGATTCTGGCATCATGGTTTTGCTGAACTCCCGGACTACAAAGAGAAAGAATTATTTACATTACAAAATATACTCTATTTTTCTCTCTCTCCCCCTCTCCCTATTAAAAATGAGAAGAGTAATGTCGAATCCAACCGCTCTCAAATGTCCAATAATCAACATGAAAATAAGTAGGACAAGAGCCCAAGCTTAATTGGTCAGCGCTTGACAATTTTGCAACGCTACATCCTAAGCTCAATTCTCACGAAGGGTAGGGGCTTCTCCCAACAGACTCACCCGGACAAAATAAAAAAGGGGTAAATAACTTCCAATAATGGCAGGTTTCTCTCACCTCTTTCAGAAAAAGAAACACTATCATCTGCCAGCAAGTGCTGCTCTTCACTCCACTGTAAGCACTATCTTCATGCACTCGTAGACAAAGTAGCTTATGGCAGCAGATGGTAACACCTGAAACGGAAAATTGGAAATAATATTAAACCACTTACAGCAAGGAAAACCAAGAAGTCCAAATAAAGGGAGAATCAAAAGGCCATTCTCCTAAAGTTATCTTTTTGTAAAAATCGATCACAACACGCACACATGGTGTTCAATAGGCAGAAAAGAAAAAAGGAAGAGGAGTAAAAAACACAGAGAGAAACAGTGAACCAAATACTTTTTGGTAAGGGGCATATTTCTATATTTACAAAGGACAACGACAAAATCATAAAATGGAAAGACATTCAGCTTAAACTATACGACGCTGTTAAGAGGCTAATTTCAGCCCTTGCTTTATGCAATGAATTCACCATTGCCCATGGCAAATAATAGAAAACACCCCCATTCAAAAATGTTTTGCAACATGGATGAAGAGGACTTTTTGATAAAATATGGAGTACCATTTCTGAGCCCGCCACTATAGGGATGTGAGATAGAAAGTCCTCTCTCCATGTGTGTGTGTGGATATATTTAAGTTCACCACTAGAGGGGTACGAGATAGGAAATCGTCTCCCTGTGTCTGTGTGTGTGAATGCGTGAATATCGGGGCTCCATTGTACATAATTTTGTAGAGGTTTTCTGTCCAACCATAGAATCACAAATTTGATGGGCCAGGGGATCAAGATTGCTACAAGAACCCCTCCATCAATCTTTCCTAACCTGGTAACCCTACTGACCCACTCTCACCCCCATCAAACCTCTAATTCAATGGTTAAGGAACTCCCACAAAACTACATCTAGTTCCTATGTGATCACACAATCTGATTTTGGCCTTTTCCGGATCCTACAAATACATCAAAGGTAAACTTTGAGGGGGGAAGAACATCATTCTTTGGTGGTCCTGAGTGACCACCAAAATTCCGAGAGAGAGAGAGAGAGATTAGGTACCCACCTGGAGCAAGCTGGGAACAAGGCCAGCATAGAGCGCGGGTATCCCTCCATGCTCGACAATTTTGGCACACGTAGCGAAAGCACTGAGCTTGGTTGCCCGCACTTGCATCTGAAGCTGCCTCCGAACCACTTCAAAAGGGTATGTCGCAGCCTCAGCACATGCACCCGCAATAGCCCCATACAACAGAGTCCTCATGGGACCCAATTCAAGCTTGTCCAAAGCATTCAACTCTTCCCCCTCATGTTCGTGCATTTGCTTAAGCCTCTCCCTCCCTTCTGGTGAATGAAGGTAAGCTGACTTAAGTATATCGTACACGCCATAGAAGACTGCCCCTGATGGAGCCATGCTCACGATAGAGGGGAACAACCCTTTGTAGAGAGAGAAGAAACCTTCAGTTCTAACCATGTGACGGCAAACTCCGATCACACCGCCTAGTGCTTCCCCGCCAGGTGCAACCAACTTTGTTCGAATCTGAAAATGTTCAAGATTTCAGAGCCCATGGCAATTCACAAAGATAACATTAACATTGACTTATGCATGCATTCATTCATTGGTCTCCCTCTGGTCCTTTGAACACAAATCAATGTTATTTTATTTCCACATTTAAATCATGTAAAGAGGAGTGGAAAACAATTTATGTAATTTGACTGGGACCGGCTAGGTTTCCTATCAATGGGGCAGTTGACAAGAGGAAGCAGGAGAATGCAGTGGCAGTCAATTAGTGTTCTCTGCACCTATTCATTTTTCCTTTTTCAGAGCATTGTAAACTGAGTCTCCAACAGCCCAGTCAAATTTAATGTTTTATGGATTATGAAAACCAATATGACTTTTGATGCATGCATAGAGGTATGGAATATGAAAAACAATATTACTTTTCATGCAGGCATAGAGGCATAAGGACATATACAACTGACAAATGCAGACATATAAAGATATTGACTTCAATGTTAAATTCTAATAAAAATTAATGCAGATGCCCATAAAGAGAACTAGAAAGTATAGCAACATATCTTAAAAACAAAATCATATAAGCAAAAATTCATGGGTAAAATTTAACAGTGAGTCATTGGCTATTTATGATAAACTAGTTGTCTGTTTTAGTTCCTTCCTGCAAATAACTTTATGCATTCATGAAATCTTTAGCAGCCTCATCTTTAATATATTAGTTCTTGGACAAGTTGCAGGAAGGGCTCATGCAGTTTAAACATGAAGAACATAAAAGGAAGAGGCATCACTTATTTGAAGGAATACTTGGGTATATTTATGAATGATGCACGGTATATATGGTTTAAACATTCCTGCAACTCTCTCTCTCTCTCTCTCTCTCTCTCTCTCTCTCTCTCTCTCTCTCTCTCTCTCTACAAATCTCTTCCCTAGCAAGGATATGGTTTAAACATTCCTGCAAGTCTCTCTTTCTACAAATCTCTTCCCCAGCTAGGAAGGGCATCAGAATTAGTTTAATGAACGACCCAATCTGAAATTGCTAGAAATGTGAAAAAGTCGAAGAAAAACGTGGATCAGACTGAGGCCACATTGCTCATTTATCAGAGGTAAGTTGCATTCACCGATAGCAATCAAGCAGCTGAATTGGAGCTCGAAAACAGAGGCTTGCTAGCCATAAACCTCAGGATCCCCTCCATGTTCTACCACCATAGAGCTATTACAATGATTATGCTTGGAGGTTCAATAGGATCGGGAACCTAAATCGTTTAATTGATGAGTAATATTTCCAGCTTTCTTGCTTCCAATGCTCATTAGCTATACTCTGAGGAGATGGTGAAATGGTTGTTGGGTTTCCCCTGCTGGGATTTAGTAGTGAAGCTTTTTATTGGTTCATAGAAAGAATAGGAACAAGAATTTATGGTTTTATCACATGCCTTGAACTATGGTATCTATGGCCTATCAACAACAGGCAGTAGAGAAATTTTGTACAATTATAGTGATTTATCTATTTAATCTATGGTTTGAGCTTAATTTAAACATAAATAATGTTTTCTCTGATATTGACTTGGTTTGTGTTTTGGATTTGGCTAACTGTTTGAGTTTTCATCGTCGTATTCCATATGCTAGTCATGGTCTTTATTGTTTTGAAAATTATGTCAACGCCTGATGTTTAGTGTGGATACAGTGACTAAAGAGTGCCTTTCTATACATTATAGTGCTGGTGGGACTGTGGGAGTTTCTCTGATTCATGAAACTTTAAACATTTGCTAGTTTTAAGTGACGAATGAGGTCGTTCTTGGGAAATTCTTAGTCTTGTGAAACAATGAAAATTAATCGCTTAAAGAATTTGATGAAAATAAAATATGATTCAGATTATTAATTGTAGAGATGAATTCTTCTGAATTTGGGATGCTTTGGAAACAAGATACATAGCAGTTCACTATGAGAAGGCACAGGAAGAAAATAGGAAATGAGCAACAATGCATTCTTTTGAAAGAAGAAAAACGTAATGTGTTAACCGGGACCTTTTTTTTTTCTCTGAATGCAATGTCAAGGAGTGTACAAACTGCTGCTTGTTATTTCAATTTGGGTGTTTCAACATTGTTTATGAAGTATCCTAGTGGTTCAAGAGGCTTGTATCTCACCTCTTATTGGTTGCTTGAAGTTATTGTAGTGGAAGTTTAAAGGAAATTAAAATTTAGCTCTATGCTTCTTTATCTATGTTTGTCATTCTGACTTCTTCATTTTGGGAGAACCGTATGCATTATCCTGCACCTTTGGAGTAGAGCTCTCATCTGAAGGCAAGAGGATAACATTGCTGCAACTTTGTAGCAGAACTGAGAGTGTCTTGTGAGATATTGGAGAGTTATGTTTCAGTCGTTTGAGCTACTTTACCAAATGCTATCCTTGGGGTATGGGGAACAGAGATAAATGTATGGCTGCCTCCTGTTGCATCTGATTAGACAAGGTCTTCAGCGACAAGAGAGGCCTAGTTTTGACATTAGAAACCAAATATGTTTTGCCCACCCTTAAGCCATATGCACAAGTTAAGTTTCACTCAATAGGCTTTTTAATGTTGACAATATGTTAAAAATGTGTCGAGTTGTATATTTTGACCATAATTTTAGTGCATAAAGAAGGGGGGGGTCAATGAAGTACAATATAGAATAGCCAATATTTTAATTTTGATCATAAAATGTTATATATTATGTATAAAGAGCAGGGATGCCTTTTTTGTAAGGTATTTGTCAATTTCGAGAGAGAGAGAGAGAGATTGCATGCAGTGCATATAATTTTGTGCAACAGGTTGGACATGCATATAATACTCGAATAGAATAAAATTCAGAGAAATGTATCTTCCAGATGAGCTAAAAAATGGAAATTTATCTTCCAGGTTGCATCCAGATCTATCCAAACAGCATTTACCCATCTTCCAGGAAATGTATCTCCCAAGAGATACCTTTCTTAGGAAATGAATTTCTCCAAGAAATGCATTTCCAGGTACCTAAATGGGCACTAAGACTACCCTTCGGAAACCACTGCTGCCAGTAAGGCAATGGCTATGCTTCATTGCGCATAAACCACATGAGCAACCTGGAGTATTGTTCAAATACATTTTTTAACTACAGGTTCAGAGAGTGCAACCAAGAATGTACGCAGTAAAATCAGAGTTGCATTTGTTGTTTCTCTTTTCCTTCTTCTGCATAAAGAGAAGTAAAAGGAATCATAATGAAGGTTTGATGTTGGAAGACTGCTATGGCTAGGAGCCAGTGCTTTGATGTGTAGCACAGAAGGAACTTCCAATTGTTTTGGGGGCATTTTTCCAACATTAAAGCACTCGTTTGAGAATGCTTATGGAGCAAAGCACTCTAAAGTGACCGCTTTGCAGTAGCAAAAAGCCCTCTACAAATGTCCAGAACTGTCTTCTTCTTGTTAAGAAAGATATATCCAGATTTACATAAAATGATAAGATACATTAATTCCTTTGACTTTCTTACCTTTCTCAAAGGGTTTCTCAAAAGAATGAATGAGTCTAAGATCCTCAGCTTGCAATGCAATGCTCAAGTACATTTCTTTCTCGGTCTTCCTCTTCTCATCTCCTACTAACTATTTACGTTAGTACATAATCCTGAATCCTTAGCATAATGTCGATTTTCTTCTTTAGGATAGTAAATTGTTCAATGCTTTCTAAATAGTACACAATCTCGTTGCACATCAAGTGAGAACAAGTGGAGAAATATTCATGAAGCGAAACACAAAGTTTGAACTAGGCTTCATACAGAGAGAAAAACTGATGTGCCAAAAGCTTTTGATTCCACTGAAAACCTTCAATCCAAATCTTTTGTATTTAATAATGGCACAAGATTCTTAAGCTCCCTGGATCCTCTTCCTTTGCACTAACCCCTTTGCTATTGTTCCTAGGGCCCTTTGCATCATCTCCCCTATTCAGTAGACAACAGATTTATTTGATTTCCAAAACGTTCTGATAAACAAACTCATATAGAGATTTTCTTACCTCCATTAATCTCTGAATCATTTTACCCTAGTAGCAAAATGTTGACTATCCAACCTACTCATACCCATCTCACAAGAAGGGAAAACACATAACTCGTGTTCTCTGGATCTATTCAACTATAATGAATTTCATTCTTCATTTGGCCTCTTCAACAGCATGCATTAGGTAGAACACATGGTGCTAATAATACCAGCATCCTTTGCCTCAAATACAACGACCCATCAGACCCTTCCAAGGATCAATCCCAATGAGCTGACAAGTTAGGAAGAGAGGAACCTTTGCAATTAGGACTCAGGTAGTCAGCACCAAAACCAGTCATGATCCTTGAGGAAGCACAAACATCTTACAAGGTAAAGGCTTCAAAAGTTCAAACTTTGGCATGTGTGAACCCAACAAAGCTTCCATTGGATGAGGAATAGAAAGCGATGCAGCTAATGATACGACAAGTTTGATCCATAAAAGAGACTAAAGCACCAAGATAACCGCTCTGGACTTACTAATTTTCCAACTTGAACCTTATCTCTGTATCAACTACCACATTGATGCCTAAAAGCTCCAGCCAAAAGATTAACATTCTACTAATCTCCTAATCTCACCTTTCTTCTCTACAAAAATGTCAGCCCAAAACTAACAACCCCTCACTGAAATAAAAATAGAATCTGGATAAACTAATGCCCATGAGTGATGAGAATGCAACGAGCTACTCGCTCTTGGTTATCCACCAAGCTTATACATTGACCTCCAAAAGTATTATGCACCTTACCAATAGCTCTGAAGGTGTTTAGTAATCATCCGTAGAGAGGGTCTCCAATGGCCAAGATCTTACGATATGAAATATGTGCTTCAAAGTAAATTTGGGCAGAAGCTATATTAAATGCAGATCTCATTAATAGATTGCCTATACCTTGTTTATGCAATACATCACCACTTCCCTAGTTATCTAGCACTTCCAGACATGGTCAGAACTTCATATTAATTGAGACTAGTAGATCATCAATGCTATGTAGTACTCTCCACTTATAAGATATTTTCTAATGTGGATTCCATTTTGAAAGAGCATTTAAACTAAAGAAATATGTTCTATATTATAGTTCAAATTGCAAAATAAAGTAGTTTGATGGGCGTAGTGACTATTATGGGCCTCACGCCCATTAAAGAAACCTGCATTGACCATCAGAGATATCATGCCCATTATGGAAACCTGCATGTGGTGATAATGTGTACAATATTCTAGCATATTTTGGTGATTTTCCTGCTTTAATAGTTATCACATATAGGTGACTGCTGTAGAAGTTATCATATTAGAGGTGATTTTCCTGCTACAACAGCTATATATGTTGACCACCAATATTGCAACTCTATAAGGATCTGTGTATATATAGGCCAAATTGTCCCATGATTTGTGCAGCGTGAAAAGACATCTATATTTATTTTATCTAGTACTTGAATATTACTTTCGCTCTCTTCTCTCTAAATCTTAATATGGTATCAGAACAGGGCTTGGAACCCCAAGATATCTATTACTCCCAACAAACCTAGAACCATAATTTTTCATTCTTCTTAGGCTTGAGGTTGTGTTGTACCAACAACCTAATATTTCCAACAAGATCATCTCGCTTTCCATGCCTATAAGAAAGTTTTTATGCCAAACTCTTTTCATTTCCAATAACCTCGTATTTCCAACAAGATCATCTAACTTTTATTTTACCAATAATCCTAAACCCTAAGGTTCATATTCTCTATCCAATTCTAACAAAAAGAAACGTGGCCTTTTTTTTTTTTTTTACCCCACACAAAAATCACATAACATATCCCATATCTTTCTTGCCCAAAGAAACCAAAAAAAGTGGATCTTTGCAAACTTTGAAACTAAGGAATGAGTACCTTTGGAGGAAAAAAGAAAAAAGTTAGGGTTTTGAGTTTGAGAGAGAAGGAAAATGTAAAAAATCAAGCGCAATATTTTCTTGGGAAGCAGTCAATCTGACCATCCAGGATTGATGATCACTATAGTTAAGCTAGATGGTACAAACTACTTAGAATGGTCCTGATCTGCTAAAATGTTCCTACGAAGCCGGAGAAAATTGGGTTATATCATGGAAAAGTGAAAGAGCATCCCACAAATTATCCAACCCATGATGAATGGGAAAGTGAGAACTTGACAGTAATGGCATGGCTCCTTCATTCAACAGAGCCAAGTACCATTTTCTTAAGAACACAAAGGACATATGGGAGGCAGTAGCCAAGAAATACTCGCAACAAGATGACATGGCTAGGATTTATCAAATGCACTGTGAAATAGCGAATTTGCAGCAAGGGAAAATGACTGTTGAAGAGTACTTTGGGATACTACGGCATATGCATGAAGAACTTATCAGCATATTAAACCCACAATTGATGACATTAAAAAAGCTGAGCAGTGAGACTTCTCAGCATGCCTATGTCCTGACTTTGAACTTCAAAGCGCACAAGTTCTAGGAAAATATAATTATGTAAGGGTAGGGGGGGGGGGGGCAGTAGAAATGTTATTGCAAAAGGACAGGGCTCAAGCATCCATCCTAAAGAATCAACCTTTGCAACAAGCTTCAAGCAAAGAAAAGTGGGTACGAAAGAACAAAATCGTGCCCTACTTTCTCCTGCCAAAAAGGAGAAACTCAAATGCTCCCATTGTGGGAAGAGGAGACACACCCAAGAGCATTGTTGGGACACTTGGGACCAAAACCAAAAAATGAAAGTGCTCATACTGTATCAAGTAATTGGGAGGAAACCTCAGCCGCACAACACAATATACGTGATCCAAGAGATCAGGCTATCAAAGATTTACAGCACTAGTTGACTGCTCTCAATGCTTCAATCATCTCTATGACACCAGGTACAGACACACTACAAACCACGCCTCCAACTCCACCTCTTCTATATTTTGGATCATTGATTCAGGGGCTATTGATCATATGACCAATAAGAAAGTTAGTTTCTTATCCTTTTCTCCTGCGTCTAGTGAAGTTAAGCTTGTTGATGGATCCATAACCAGTGCCAATGTCCAGAAAAGCAGAGGCACTCGCCAAGGCGTTTTGGATGCCTGGCCACCTAGGCAGGCACCCAGTAACAAGCACCCCCCCCCCCCCTCTCCTCTCTCTCTCTCTCTCACATGAACTACGTAGGACTAGCACAAATCATCCTCGCTCATGTGTTTGTGTGTGTTCTTAAGGGATTGAAGCAAGGTAAATACATGGGTTCTTTCTTTTCTTTTTTCTTTTTTTCTAAAAAAGATTGATTCTTTCTCTATACATATATTCATTACACGTGAATGGAGCCTCTCTCTCGCTCTCTCTCTCAAACACACACGTAATGGCGCACCTTTCTCTCTATCTCTCTCAAACACGATCAATCCCATAATGGGGCATCGTCCTCTCTCTCTCTCTTAAACAAAATCAATCACATTGGGACATTGTCTTCTCTCCCTTTCTCTCTCTCTCTCAAACACACACAGTGGGGCATCGCTCTCATTCTCTCTCTAGGATGCAAGCGGGGTGATTAAAATGTCCCCCCAAACCCTTTTCCCGCCTTGTTAGGGGAAACATCCCAAAAATGGCCACTGCAGAGAGCATTTTTCCACCCTTGGCCAAGTTGTTCCAAGGCGCTCACCTTGAGGCGGCAGCCTAGGGAACACCTTGGCTGCCTAGGCAGGACACTAGAAGCAAGGATGCCCAAGGCGCACCGCCTAGGCGTTTTGGAACAATGCCAGTGCCTCTGGGGGGGGTAACATTTTAACTTTCATCATCCTTGGAACAATGCCAGTGCCTCTGGGGGGGAGGGGGGGGGGTAACATTTTAACTTTCATCACCCTTGTCCTTACCTCTCTAATATATGTACCTTATTTTCCTTCTAATCTTCTCTCAGTTAGCAGCCTGACAAAACAACTAAACTGCAGTGTCACATTCTATTCCTCACATTGTGTTTTTCAGGACCTGAGAATAAGGAAGACGAATGGTGATGGTCATGCAGACAATGGGATGTACTTTTTCAACACAGGATGCACGTCTAATGCACTCAACTCTGAGTCTAGACTCATGAGAAAATCCTCTTGTGGCATACCCGCTTAGGCCACATGACTTTGAAATCATTAAAATTATTGTTTTCAAATAAGTTTGTTTCTTTGAGTGTTCCTCAGTTATAATGTGAGACTTGTCAATTGTCTAAACATTGTATAACCTCCTTTTTTTCTAGTGAAAATAAAAGTTCTAAGCCATTCCATCTTGTTTATTCTGATGTTTGGGGGTATGCTCCAGTTACTTCTATATTTGAATACAGGTATTTTATCTCATTCATTGATGACTACTCTCATTATACTTTGACCTATCTTATGAAAGGTAGAGATGAAGTACCTTCAATAGTTAAAATATTTCATAAAATGGTTCAGACCTAGTTTGAGACCCAAATAAAAATTTTCCGTTCTGATAATACACAAGAGTATCTATACAATGGATTAAACAATTGTTTTCTTAAACATAGTATAGAAACTCAAACATCATGTTTCTATACACCACAGCATAATGTTGTGACGAAATGGAAAACTAGACACTTTTTAGAAGTGGTGAGAGGCATTTTAAAAGGAATGAAGTTTCCTAAGTCATATTAGGATAAATCAGTTCTTATTGCTGCCTATATGATCAATAGAATGCCTACGCCTATTCTAGAATCTAGATAATGTATATCCTTTCAAACTTCTCCACCATGCACTTCCTCTATTTTCTCTTCCAACAAAAACCTTTGGTTATATTTGCCTTGTGCATACCCTAGGGCCGGCTAGGGATAAATTAGAACTTCAATCTACTAGATGTGTTCCTAGGATACTCAAACTCTCAGAAAGGATACAAGTCTTACTATCCAGAAACTGAAAGGATGTTACCTTCTTAACCCCACTTTCCTCCCAAGAGATTCAATATCGACTATGTCACGCGACAATCCTATTCCTCTTCCAATGATCACCGATAGTTCAGGTAATCCAACCAAGAAACAAGTGAAATCTACTGAGAAACAGTTGAATATGCACATCAGGATAAAGAATAAGGGAAAGACTAACGTAAACAATCAACCCAACTCGTTGCCTCATCAGGTACTTCTTCTCCTTGTACCCCTATATTCTCTAAACTCATTTTGCCTAATGTAGTGTGAATACCTTTGCTCTACTTCCTCTATTTCTACTCTCACTAAAATTGCACATGCATTGGCTCATCCACAATGGAAAACAACCATGATTGAGAAAATGATTGCCTTAGAGAAGTAGGGAACTTGGGATGGCTCGAAGGACAACATGGGGTAGGAAGCAGGGGGGTGTATATCCTAAAGCCCAAACTAGATGGTGTGATTGTGAGATACAAAGCTTGTCAGGTGGCTAAGAGTTTTATACAACTATATGGGGTTGACTACAAGGAGACCTTTGCTCTTGTCGCAAAATTGAAATCAATACGGGTATTTTTATCAATTGCAGTACATAGGAAATGGACACTCCATAATTTAGACATGAAGAATGCCTTTCTTCATAGAGATTTGCAAGAGGAAGTATATATGACATTACTATCTGGGTTGTATTCTCTAATGGAGAAAGGGAAGATCAGCAAGTTTGCAGAAGCTACATATGGATTGAGACATTCACCTCAGGCTTGGTTTGAAAAAATTTGTATGGCAATTGTCATTCGGATGGGAAAAGGAGCTGGGGTCGTGGTGGTAACAACCCACACTCTAGTCACCACATTGTGGTTTCCATTGCCACCACTAATACCTTCAAAAGCTAACTCCTCAACTACTTGAAAAAACGGGTAGGAGCCTGTGTTCCCCACTGAATTACCCAAAACAAAACAAAAAATCTCATTCAGATTTGCAAGAGAAGTGTTTTTGATCATTCTTTATTTATTAAAAGAGATTCTTGTTTTAACACAATACTCATAGTGTATGGGCGATATAGCGCTAAGAGGAAATAATGATCACAAGATTCAAAAAGTGAAAAATTTCATGGGGGATGTTTTTTGACATCAAGGATCTTGGTCCGTTGAAATACTTCCTTAGAACAGAGGGAGCTAGGTGTAAACAAGGATTTTTTTTTTTTTTTAATCGCTAAGGAAGTATACTTTTGATCTCCTTAATGATACAAGAATGCTTGGAGCTAAACTAATAGAGTCTCCCATAGAGGTCAACCACAAACTGTATGATTAGCAATCAGAGCCTCTGAGTAACTATGGTGTATATCAGAGATCAGGTGGGAGACTTATTTATCTGATTGTCACATGGCCAAACATTGCATATGCTAAGTAAGACAAGTCAATTTATGCACGCACCATGCTCCCATCACTTGGAGGCTGTTTATTGGATTTTACAATATTTAAAATCTGCTCCAGGGAGAGGCTACTTTATACCAGTCATGGTAACCATGCTATATAAGGTTTTAGCAATGCAGATTGAGCCGGTGTTCTCTTGATCGACAATCTACCAGACAGTGATTCAAAACGCGCTAGGCGGCCGAGGGGGTCCAGGCCGTCCACTACCTAGGTGGGCACCCAAAACCTGAGTGGCCCAGTAGAAAAAAAAATGTCTCTATATTGTAACAGTATAAGTATAATTGTATAACATATAAGAATTAAGGATTTAGGGTACATCAAATGTATAGTACACAAGTCCTGAAGAAGACATCTCAAAATAATACAAGCAATCAAAAAACAAATCACTAACGTTGATTGCTCGATCTCCAAACTTCCACCTCTAAGATGTTTCTAAAGACTCAAAATCTTCTAGAAAACCCTCCAATAGATTTATAAAACATCCAAAACGAAATCTAATATTAATGGGTGATGCTTAAATCAACTTCTCGTCACTTTGATAAACCCTTCGATCCTATGGAAATAACCAAAAACTAGTTTTTTGGGGTTTTTCTCTGCTCTAATGGGTTTTAAGTTTTAAATGAAACCCACAATTTTGCCCTTTTAGGATTAAAAAAGCCCTTCTGGCCGCACAAGCACTGGGCAGTCCGCTTTTTAAATCACTACTACCAGTGGCTACTTTATGATAATGGGTGGTAACCTGGTCACTTGGAATAGTAAGAAATGGAGTATTGTAACTCGATCTTTAGCAAAAGCTGAGTATCGAGCAATAGCTACATGTGAAATTATTTGGCTTCGTGCTCCTCTTCAAGAGATGGTTGTAATGTATCAGATCCTACTCCTCTACACTGTGAAAATCAAGTTTACACTCCCTCAAATCCTGTCTTCCATGAAAGAACAAGCATATTGAGGTTGACTATCACTTCGCTAGAGAAAAGGTCGTTTTAAAGACAATATGTACTCCATTTGTTCACTCTGAGAATCAATTGGCAGACATACTTACCGGGCCTCGAATCGAGTTCAACTAATGCGGCCTTTGGGCAAGCTAGGCATCTATGATATATATGCTCCAGTTTGAAGGGGAGTATAGTGATTACTGTGGGCCTCATATCCATTAAAGAAACCTATAGAAACCATCACAGAAACCAACATGTGGTGATGATGTGTATAATTTTCTACCATATTTCGGTGTTTCATGTTGTAACAGTTATCATATTTGGGTAATTTTTATGTTGTAATTGTTATCATATTTGGGTGATTTTCCTACTATAACAGCTATATATGTTGACATACCAACATTGTAGGCATATATGTATATAGAGGGCACATTGCCCCATGATTTGTAAAGAGTGCAAAGACATCTATATTTACTTTATCTTGTGCTTGAATATTACTTTCTCTCTCTTATCTCTCAATCTTAACACACTCTCTCTTAACCTCATATTTGAAATCTTTGAAATTGGTCCATAAAGTTTGAACAAGTTGCTTCCAAATTCACCAGTGGTAGAGAAATAAGAGCTCAAGCCATCAATATTCAGTCAACTACCCATTTAGCATGTTCTGGACTACTTATTTTGAAGCAATACCCCAAAACAACTCAATCTTGATGATGAGATTGATCACAAAACTCGTTATTGGTGAAAGCTGGCAGTATCCATAGAGCTACTGACAACGTTGGTTGATTTCCTTAGTAGAGTGGGGAATGATCTATCCATAGGATACAAAATCCCCATTCACTAATTCTTTATCCCTTGCACAAGACCCTGTAATTGATGTAATTTGTTGCTATTTATCAATAGATGGAATTGGTTTTTACACTTTTCGCATTGATTATATTTTGAATTGAATCCTTGAAGAGTTAGTCTGATAGCAAACAGTCCTTCTCTTTTCATCCCCCCTCTTTTTAATGTTAAACTTGGGGCAGGCATGCATTTAAACTTTAAGATATTTTACAGGGACTAAAAACCATAAGAAAAATGCAGCGGCATATCCAAAAAAAAAAAAAAAAACAAGGGAGAAAGATGCAGCTGGTAAAAGCAATAATCTGAAGTGACAATCTTATACCAAGGAATATAAAAATATCATCAGATATAAGTTTCTATAAAAATTTCAAAAATAAAATCATTATGACCAGCATTTCAGAAGCGGGAAAGCATATTATAAGATGTGCTATGGGAAAACCCAAGTCAATTGAGGTCGGCACCATATATTGAAATGATGGCTGGTAATCAAGAGGGTGGGCCAATATCACAGGCATGTCCCTTCTCAATTCTTTTGTTTTTTGAAGAATAACAATCACAGTCATGTCCTATTGTGGTGGGTCCTTTCTTTCCATCAACATCCATCATTTCAATGGATGTGATGACACAATGGAAAATGGTTTTCTATAGTCCACAGAACCATCTTCACATACCATCCCTTCTAAAGGCTTCACGAGGAAAGTGTGATTAAACTACTTATGAGGATAGCCAATAAAATCATGACTTACGGTGTCCATTGGTATACAGAGTATAGTGGCTGTAATCCCAGCAGCTGCACCAGCTAAAAACCTCTCAAAGTTTGTGGTCTCTTTATTTCCAGACATTTTGAGGAGCTGCTTCCTATATGTATCATAAGCATAAAAATTCACTGCCTTAAATGGGGCAGTACGAAGAATGTTCACAAAATTCCCTTTCCAAAAGCCTTTCAAACCTTGTGTAACTGCAATCATCTTAATAAGCTCAAAAAGGTTTTTTTGTTCACCACGAACTATGTACTCAAGCTTCAATCTCTCCAGCGGAGCAACAAAAGTTCTGGCAACGAAAAAACCATCAACGAAAAAAATCATCAACTACAGCATTAGAAACAATTCAAAAAACAAAAACATAATGGTGAACTTATTTTTAAAAAAAGTACTACATGTCTATCTATCTGCACTACATGTCTATCTATCTGTGCCCATAACCATATTTGTGTGTGCTTGTCTTTAGGATTACAGTACATTACATGCAGACTCAACATTGTCAACAACGAACAGTTGGAAATGAGCCATTCCTAATAAAAAAGCCGCTACAATTTCAGTTGAAAGAAAAACAACAAAAAAAGTGTACGTCATTATAAAGAAGTGGTGGAATCAACTAGGACCCAAAATGGATAACAACTATATTAAGTAGATGGGTAGACTTAAAGAAAAAATAAGTGGAATCACTGGAAAACAAGGAACACAAGGAGGCAGAATGACCATGTTAAGATAAGTGGAAGAAAGAGTAATGAGCAGTAGAACAACTTATGTACAATTTATATTCAAATAAAATGAAAAAATAGCTCCTTAAATAGTTGACAAAAACAAACTGCATAAAACAATGAGATAATGACCAAAATAACTCTACAGGAGTGTATATACATGCACATAAACTAACACCAACTCTTCTCGTAAGTACACCAATAAAGTTCTCTCATATAAAAAGAGTTAATCCTACTTGAGAAGCTCAGTGAGAATGGCAATTGCAGAAACTGGTAAAACAAATATTGCAATGTACCATTTTCATGATACTATTATCACAATTCACACAAGAAACCATGCTCATGTAGCATGGTGAACCTGTTGCAACTTTTCTCTCTACAACTTTATGCTTATATCTCTGTATTCTTTGACTTCATGCTATATGCCAAGTGCCCCCACCTCAACTGTGAATGGCCTATGAATAGGTTTTCTGACAGAATCCCCATCATCTCTAGGTTTATCCAGCACTGAGTCATTGGCACGGATGGTGTAGATTCGGATTGGTTCCAGTAAGCATATGGTATGGTCCTGAACCTCTCATCTCATCAGAAGCATGGAAATAATTTCCAAGCTCTTGCATGTTCTATGTATTTGACGCAACTATAATGAGTTTAAGTCATCCATATAACTAACTCCTCAGAATTTTACTATGCGCTCATATGGAAAAAAGTTCTCTAAATTTGCCATTTTGTTCTCATGTTTCCATCCATTTCTCTAATTTAGGCAAATCCCATAGCAATCCATTGAATTGTTCTACAAGCCGTTTTGACAACATTTTGGACAGTAATATTTTGTTTTGGAAAATTGTTTCATGCGGGCTGGACCGCATTTCTACAATATGCGGTTCAGAGGTATAAAGCATCCATCTTAAAAATGGATGCAAATAGGTGGTCCATCTAAAAACAATTGTAACTAACGGTCCAAATGTTTTCTTAATATAATTATTATTTCTAGTTTTCAAAAAAAAAAAAATTCATATTCATGATCCCCATGTTAAAGATTATATATTATCTAAAAAAGTAGGATAAATTATATTTAAAAAATATATTTATTGCCAAGCCCACATTTCTACATTATGCCGGCTGGCCGCATAGAAACCGGGTCCTTTCATTTTTATTTTTGATAATTGACGGCAATAGAAAAATTTCAACTAATATTAACAACATTAAGGCATTGATTAAAAAAGCGATTCGCCCAGTGCTTAGGTGGGCTGGGAGGGGCCTAGGCGCACCGTGCAGGCTTGGGTGGACCAACTAGGCAGGCACTTAGGGTACCTAGGTAGGTGCCCAAGGGACAGTGCCCGACTAGGTGGAAAAATACCCATTGGATGGGGTATTTTCAGTGTTTTTCTTTTTGGTTTGGATTACAAAAAATACATGAATATGCATTTTTTATACAAACTTTGTACTTAAAACAGGGTTATTGGATACCATTTGCCCCCTTCTAAACCTAGGACACCCAGGCGCTGGACAGCCTAGACCCCCCGGCCTCCTCGGTGCCACCCAGCGTTTTCTAGAACATTGCGTTGAGGCAATGTTAACGCGTACCTCACTTTTTTTGTTGTGGCGCATGTCCACATGTGTTAACAATCAGACACGTCGACACTTGCATATCCACCCCCAACACTTTGATTGATTGTATTGAATGCTTTGAATACTTGTTGATACATATCAAACTTCTTATAGAAGTGTCATCTTCATAGACACACAGTATCCCTTATTTGTATGATAAAAATTGCTTAAGAAGTGGTGTGCCCCATTGAACTCAAACCAACAACCGCTTTACAAGAGTGAAGTTCACTCTACCACATGGGCCATGTAATTTTATTAATAATTATAAAGGGAAATTTAAATAGGAGTAACAGCATAAAGCAATGCACATCACATATAGTGCCAAAGAGTGTGCCCCATTTGTTCCTAACCCATGCCCCCTCTATCTTTTCATTTAAGTGAAGAGTGTGCCCCATCTATTCCGAACCCATGCCCCCTCTATCTTTTCACTTAAGTGAAAAGTGCCCCTCTAACACCTAGGCGATGGGGCGTTGTTTAAAGGAAATTTAATTACGTAACTAAATAAACTCAATGAGTAAATTGAGTTAGAAATGTGTTGGAAAGAACTAGATTTTTTTTGGCCTCCAATACTAGACACTCCAGGCACGTACTAGACATTGATGCACATGTTGGCATCCATGTAGCATGGCATTCCTGCTGCTAACGAGCTCTCTTCATAAGTGTGTCTTAGGATTTTGTTTAATGAAAAAATCCACAATGTTTATTTGATTAGTTTATTTGATTAATACTAGTCATTGTTTTTTCTCTTCTAAATGTTTATTTGCTTCTCAGCCTCTAATATTGAGATATAGATTCAATGCCTAAGGACCTTTCTTCTTTTTCTTTATTCTAATGATAATTGATGATTCATGTCAAAAAAAAGAGAGATAATATTTGATAATTTCATTATAGAAATAGGTACGACCAGTGTTTCAAGAAGCACTAAACGATGCTTAGGCAGGCGGAGGTCCAGGCCGTCCAGCGCCTAGGCGGGCGCCCAGAACCTGGGTGGCCCAGTAGAAAGAAAAAAATTGTGGGGTTTTTCTCTCTAAAATAGGCTCTAATGGGTTTTAGGTTTCAAATGAATCTAAAACCCACAATTTTGCCCCTTTAGTATTAAAAAAATATCAAAAAATGCCCTCAACAAGGAGCCCTGGGCGAGCGCCTAAGCGGGTTCAAAGGCGGGCCCCTCGGTGAGCGCCCAAGTATATCCGCCTAATTTGGCCGTCTAGGCCCAGTCGATGCACCCAAGCCTTCTAGACCACCTAGGTGGCCACCCAGGCGTTAAGCGGTTTGCTTTTTAAATTACTGGGTACGGCACTAGAAAGGAGTACAAACATAATGGCAGGAAAGTCCATAACTCCATATCTTTAAACGCATTGGTTGGGTCACTATAGGGTTGACAAGTCCAAAAAGTATAAATGGGATCCAAATCGGATCCAAAAAAATTATTTTATATCTTATTTTTATCTATAAAATAATATATAACAAAAAATACTATGTAACACGTATGCATATCTATATATATATATATATGGGTGCATCCGTAGGTGTAGAGGTAAGGTGTACCTTCAAATTTTATCATGGTATATAATTTTGATGTAAACTGTTTTTAGGATTATCTCAAAATCTATTTTTATATCTAATTATACAATTTTAAATTTCAAAAATGGTTAAAATCAAGTAGATCTATAAACATATGAAAAATCTTGAAAATGGACGGTGTAGATAATATGTTGTAAAATGCACTATTTCTGAGACTTAAAATCTTTTTATTTTTCGTAGTCATACATCTCGATGTCAAGATGATCAATCAAAGGGTTTTTCAACATTAAAACTTCCTTTTCCGATGGATTTTTGAGGGGCATCTGTAGTTCTACATTGTAAGGTAGCATCTTTATATAAACTTTTTCCATATCTATATATATATATATATATATATATATATATATATATATATATATATATATATATTAATAATTCGGTCAGATATGGATCGGATCCATCATCCACCTATACTTGGATCCGGTCCAAATTACTATTTTGATCCAAAGTTTAAATCAGTATCCGACCCGCCGAATCCAAATCTTGGATCTATACCTAGATTCGGATGGGGTCCGAAATTTGGGTTTCGAGTCCAAACCAGGTAAATTCTCACCCCTAGGTCACTTGAGTAAATACATGAAAACGGGTATAAATACATAGTGGCAGAAAAATTTTCCATATTCCCAGACTCATTGGCTAGGTGACTAGGAGTGTGCCGGAATAGCTAAATCCATCTTAATCCGTGATTATGCTTTCAAACTTATATATCTCAGATATACTTTTTGAACTCAGTAGAAACATTTTTGAAAAAACATATCCTAATAAACTCCTCATGAACCTACATTTGCAAAAGAATTTGACATGGTCTGCTTCCAACAACACATCCCCAACTTCTGTATTGACAATGAAATCAAGCAACTTGATTCTACAAATATACTCCTTAATATGTAAAGACAGGGATTTTCTCCATTAAGGTATCAAACAACATGAAGCCAATCAGCTTGACAATGAACAACCCCCAAAATTACCTGCTAGAATATCAATTTGAAAGAGTAGAGGTTTGCCCCTGGTAAACCAACTTATACATAGTCCAATAAAAAAATTACGTGCGACTAACCCTTTCAGTGTTATGATGCCCATTGTTTTTTATCATGCGCTTTTTATGCTGTGCACTGGCGATCAAGCATCCCTTACTATCATAAATTAGTGACTTTGTTTGAACCATTCCAACTTAAAGAGTTGGTCAAACATGGGGTTTCCATCTTATACAGTTTGGATAGGCTCTCTCTTTAGCCCTCTAATGTTTGCACCCAAGGCATAAAGATTAGAAAACTACAACAACCAACTCATCTTTCCTGGGCTTGTGGAGTTTCAGCAATACAAGTTGTTGAAAATGCAAATTAAAAATCACTTCTTCATTCTAAGAATGACATCTTAATTTCCAAAAAATTTAGTTAAGAGAAACCAAAAGCCCAAAACCACAAGTTACAGAGCTCAATCATGTCGAATAACCAAAACGTTGAAGAAACCAAATCTATAGTAACATTACAATGTACTCCAGTCCTTTTTTTTTCTTTTTTGCAAAGTAAATTTACTATATTTCTCAAAGACAACGCAGCCCATTATAGATGTCCTCAACTAAAGCATTGATAAGATAGTTATAAGAGACAAAAGGGAAGAGAAAATAGCAAAGAAGATCACCTGGAAACCATTGCAGCCACAGCACCAGCCCATAAGTGCTTAGTGGTATTAACCGCCCCTGACCCACGCAACCCAATTTTCTCTTTCCTCAACTCTTTTATCTCACTAAACTCCTCTTTCTTCTCAGTAACCCCCTCCAAACCATCCTCTGCATTTTGTGTTAGAAACTTCGCTGAATCCCTGACAAACCCATCGTTCCCTTTTATTGACAAACTCACCGACAAAAACCCATAACCCAATTCCCCCCAAATCCCCTTATGAGACTCGTTTCTCTCTCTAAAAACCCCCGAAAAACCCAAGCAAACCAGAGGCTTTCCATTCCTTGAGGACCCAAAAGAGACCGAGGATGAACAGCGATCCGAGAAAGACGAAACCAGTGAAGCAGGCACAGTGGGATCAAGGAACAACCCACCTGAACAAAATGAGCTCAATTCATCAGATGAATGGAAGTTGCACGACGAATGGTCCTCAAAAAACGCCTTTGGTTTCAGCATTGTTTTGGAGAGAGAAAATGTTGAGGAACAGGACGAGAATGCGAAGGAATTGAGGGATGTAAGCTCATAGCTGGTTATGGGAATTTCGAGAGAGAGAGAGAGAGATGTCGCGTTTCATTTCATGGGTGGCGTGACAAGAACCAGGTCGGTTGGGCATTGCTTCCATCGAAGCTTTGTTATATATATATATATATAGCGGATACCGCTTCGGAGTTAGGAAAAACACTGTTTTCGAAGAAAATAAAAAGGGTGGACTTTCCGTATGGTTGTAACCTTCAACAATACGACTAAGGCGCACCTCCAAAATTTATCACTAATTTTGGTGTAAAACATTTTTAGAATTATCTTAAAATTTATTTTTATTATTAATTATAAAATTTTAAATTTTAAAAATAGTTAAAATCAATTAGATCTATAAACATATGTACATCTTGAAAATAGCCATCTACATAACGTTTTGTAAGATGAACTATTTTTGGGACTCAAAATTTTTATTTTTTTATATATTCATACATCTCGATGTAGATACGATTAATTAAAGGGTTTTTCAATATTGAAACGACTTTTTCCAATTGATGTTTTAAGTGCATCTTTAATTCTACATTTTAAGATAGCAACATTATATAAACTTTTATGTGAGAAATTTAATTAGTATCCCCCAAATCATCGATATCTAAAAATTAACCCCTCAAAAGTCAAAAGGTGTCTAAACCCTTTTTTCTTTCTGAAAAAGATCATATGAGGTTGTGGCTTTAAACCATCAAATTAATGCACATTTCAAAAATTCATTAGAAGAGACTATTTCAATGTCCAAAAGTCTCAAAATCGATCATCTTGATCTTGAGATGTATAAATGTGAAAAAACATAGATTTCTAGTATGAGAAATAGTGCATCTTATAATGTATTATTTTGAACTACCGATTTTCAATATTTTTAAAGAGAAAATATCTCTATACACTCTAATTTTATCAATTGTTTCTTAGTATCCCCTGAAGTGTAATATCTATCTTATTGCAATAAATTTTTGAAGGGCACCGATTCTATGAGTCCATGTAGAAATGAGTCGACTCTTACAAATCTATTTTTGAGATGGATTTTCAAACCCAATTTCTAATGGTACGTAATTTCTAACATGGAGATCATGAATATAAAATAAATAAATAAATTTTAAAAAAATAAAAATAAATGATGTTATGAAAAAAACATTTGGACCATTAATTTCAATTGTTTTTAAATGGAGAACCTATTTGCATTCGAGGTATTTGCAAACTGTATAAATGCGGTCCAGCCCGCATGAAATATTTCTCCTCCGGTAAAACTCATGTTGCCCCATTAAATTTTTGTACAATATTTCTCCAAACTCCCTAAACACGCGACCCCCTCTTTTACTTTTTGTAACGTTTGATCAACCTAAACAAATTCCCAAATACCATTAGAACCCATCCCTTGTCTCTCTCTTCCTATAACCTTTCAATCTCCCTCACGACCTCTTTCTCTCTCCCCAACCCCTCTCTCTCTTAAAAATAGTATAATAGCAATTGTAAGTAAATTTAATTAAGTGATACCAAGAAGACATTGGCGAATAATTAATAAGTTGAGCATACTATCTATATAAAGATTAGAAAATAAATTACAATTCTACTGAATTAGCTGAGGCTTTTTAAGAGGAACTACTTTGAAATTTACACTTTATCTCCACCATGGGCAGCTGTCTGTTCTCAAGATGGACGACAAACATGAACCGTCATTATGAGTACAGGCATTCTCATAATCACCTCTAGAATATAAAAATATGGAAAAAGTTTGTATAGAACTGAGGCTCTAAACAATCAAATTAGAGCCTACCTCAAAAGTTTCACTATAAATATTGGGAATAGACGATCAATATACCTTACATAGGATGTCTCAGCTGTATTGTTTCCCATACATAAAAGAGAGAGAGAGAGATGTGAATTTAAGTATGTTTTCATTCATGTTGCCTGATTTAGAGAGAGAGATGCTTCAATTTAAATCATTTGGAGAGAGGTTTAAGAGTGGTTCATTTTAACTTGCCCAATGTTTTGAGAGAGGGGTGGGGTTTTTATAAAGTTGAGGTCCTAAACAATTAAAATAAGATACACTTTTAAATAGTGCCAAAATATGTTATTTCAATAGTCATCTAGTGATTCTAACGTGGTACCAAAATTATAGATTGCAAAAATCCTCCTAATAAGTCAATTGACGGAGTAGGAGTACAAAAAAAAAAAGAATTATATTATATATTGTAACACATTAGTCAAACCATCCATTTTCAAATATTCAAAGATCCACAAAATTTGTTCTATTTTCAATTAATAGTGGAACTAGATTTTAGAGTCATCTTAGGATTTTTGATACCCGAAGTGTTTTCCTACAAAATACAAAATTTCTAAGGTAAGGCTTCACCTTTTCCCCATAAGGCTTGGACCTTATTGAAACTGCATCTTTTGCTATATTCTCTTGGGTACGATTAGGACAAGAGATCGGCTTTATGTTAAAAAGTGAATCCACAACTCTAAATCTTGATGTAAAATGTCCATAATTTTTTGTTTTTGCCAAATGCATAATTATTAAGGCCGAGATAATCATTTTAAGGCATTGTTTTAAAACCCAGATCGATCAGGTGAATTGGCCATCCAAAAGTCCAAACTAGATCGACAAATTTGATTTATTCTCTGGTATGAGAATCGGTCAAAAAATAAAATAAAAAAAATAAATATAAATATAATATGTGGGAATTGGGGAATGCTGCCTGTCTGAATTGCCCAGGTCCTGACAAAATCCCCTAATTCCCCAACAGAACAGATTCGAAAATGCATCGGACTTTACTTTTTCAACATAAAGCGTAGGCATCCATAAACCCTCTTTACACCCTACAAAACTTCTACCATTTGTAAAAGGGTGTGGTTTGTATAGAGCCTAGGCTCTAAACAATCAAATTAGAGCATACTTTCAAATAGTGTCACGAAATGCGGTTTTTTGGAAATCTTTGTGATAGCTTTAAAATATATTTTTATATTTATTTATAAAGTTTAAAGTTTCAAAAATAGTGTAGATCGACATATCTATGAAAACTTAAAAATCTTAAATTGATGGTCCAAAAACATATTACAAAATAAACTATTTTCAAAACTTGAAATCTATTTTTTTTTTCACATCCATGTTTCTTGATGTGGAGATGATCAATTTGAAGATATTTGGGCATCAAAACAACCTCTTCTAATGAAAATTTTGATATAGTCTCAAATTTGATTGTTTAGAGCCTCGGCTCTATATAAAATTTTCCCTTTGTAAGAAGTATTTTAAGCAAATCCAACTTTTTCACCAATCTATTTATTTCTTTTAGCCAAAAATATCACATTCTGAAAATTTAGAAGATATATCTCTGTTCTGCTGGATTAGTGGGGATCGGATATATTCTCCAAAACAGGATTAGATTCACTAAGAACCGAATACGCACAAAGTATCAAACGAGGAGTTTCCAAAGAGAGAAACAGAAGCCAAAAAGGCTAAAACTAAGATGGGAAGAGAGGACATTCTTTTTGGAGAGAGAGGGATGGAGTGAGTCAAGACATTGGCTTCTTAACTATTGAAACATGGATTATTTTGTGTTATTAGTGTAATAACGTTTTCGAGTTTTGTGTAGAGTATTGGTTGATTTTTGGGCTTGTTATTTGAGGTGGAAAATAAAATTTGGAACCCCTTGATCCTCAAAAAATATTTTTAAGCTCCCTCTTCAGTCTACTTTGAAATAAACAAAATATTATTAGCCTCCTCTAAACCGGTTAGGCATAGATTAGGAGTTAGTTTTAAAGAAATCACAACACCTTTGGTCCTCGTATAAAATCTGACGGTTTTTGTGTGTCTTATAGTTCAAAAACTATTGTTTTGAGTTTTGTGCTCAAAAACTATGCCTTCGGCCACCAGATTTTATATCCAATGATCTAATTGTGATTGTTACCTTCTTGTGTTAAATATAAACCATTTTATTGTAGACTTTTTTTAAACAAAATATGACTATGCTAATAATATGTTATCTTGTCGCCGGTCACGCTAAGGGCGTGATTGTTTTTCTGAAAGTATTCTTTCATAAAGTATTCTTTCAGATTTTGAAAATGTTCCGCGTTTGTTTCACACTTTCCATGAAAAGTTTAGGAACTAATATTTGAATAAATGTTCCCATTCCTTTGTTAAAAAGTGAAATATTTTTTTCATAACTTTTTTGTTGATCTCTAATCACTATACATAATATAAATACATAATATTATTATTATTAATATGATATAATATAATATAATATTACTATAACATAATATTATATTATATATTTATTTTATTATTATAATATATATATATTAATTATATTTTATATAATATATAAATATTATATATTTTTATTATATTAAATATATATTAATATTGAATATAATATTTTATATTATACTAAATATTATATTATATATTTATCATATTGTATATAATATTTATATTATAATATTATAATATATATTTATTACATTAAATATATTTTGTATGTAATAGTTATATTATTATTTATATTAAATAAATATTATATTATATTTTATATATAATACAAATATAAATTAATAAAAATATATTATATTATATATTATATTATGTTTTATATTTATATTTATATTTATTTGGTTAATATGTATATGTTATCAAACAACACAGTACTTAGAACTAATTTAAACCTTTCAGAATGAAACATTCAACTTTCCATAATATTTAAAAACATTCAACTTTTCAAAATATATCTTTCAAAAAAAACAAATGCGCCTTAAAAGAAATTGAGAGTTTCTTTTAGAAACTCTTTTGGAAAATACATCACATTTGGAAAATAAGGGTAGGGGTGGCAATGGGCCGTGTGGCCGAGCTTGTCTCGGCCATAAAAACCTAGGGCCTAGGCCATAAATGCGGCATGAGGGCTAGGCCTAGGCAAGGCTAAGACATGCCTGCCCTGGTTGTGTCCCGCTCAACCCTTATTTTTTTCATTTTTTCTTCTGTTTTTTCCTTTAATTTTTCATCGGCCTAGACTAGCCTGGACCAACCTGTATAGGGCAAGAGCAGGCCTCTAGGGAATAAGGTCGGGCTAGGGCTTGGGCTGGCCAGGCCAGGCCTGGGGCCAGCGCTAAATAAGGATTAATATCACACAGATGGGAGCTTTTCTACAACCACCAAACTGTGTCATAAAACATTCCCAATGTGGCACCACGAATGTGGAGATCCGTCAATTTGCACTTTCCCTTTTGTTGGCAATATTACATTTTTTTTTTCCTAAGAAATTCGCAAAGCCAAATGATTGGGGCAATGCATATTCTCTACAAGGAATTACTATTATCCAATCTCTCCATATTCTCATTAGAGAAGGATCTCCCTCTGGTTCTCTATCTCTCGTCTTGTAATAGAAACCACAAGTGCACTCTTCCTTCATGACAGGTGTTGTGACATTACCCCAAGTTAAATAAAAAAAAACGTCTAACCGCCTCCTTACATTTTTTATTGCCCAAATGATGGAATTTATCCTTTTTCTTTGTTTAATATCCTCATCAGAAAAATCGAGTTCGTGATGCCTCTTTTAATTTACTTGTGAGGTTCAGGAGCTGAGAAAGAAATAAGTATTCAATGAAGGTTTCTATAAGTGAGAGAAAAAGAGAGAGAGAGTGATAGCTTTTTCAAGGTTTAAACAACAAGGCGATTAAGAGAAAAAGAAAGATAAATTTTGTAATCTGGACAATGGAAAAATGTAAAGAGGGGGTTAGACATCATTTTTGTTTAATTTGAGGGCTTCATAGAATATTTATAGAACTAGAGAATTATTTGGAATTATAATTTTAGAGATGGGAGTTTGTCTTTTTGCTTTTTTTGTTTTATTTGCATGCCATTTTCTTATCATATTTTCTTTTTTCCTATATGGCCACTGTTTTGGGTCTTCAAGATCAGAAATGACAAAGTTATTTTATGACTTTGGATTTTGAAGCTCCGAAATTATGCATCCATATACAAAAATATAAAGTCCCACATGACTTGGGATCTTTAAGATAGGAAGTCATATTTGCCTTCAGATTTTGTAGATCCTACTTAAATCACCAAAGGCATTTTCCTCCTAAAGTTTTGCGATCTTTATATTTTTTGAATGTTGTTTGTGATACTATTGATTCTAGATTTAGCTTTACATTAAAATTCCGTTTCTCTTCTGCACCTAAGATGCTCTAAGGCAAAGGATTCAAAGGTTTTGAAAGTTTAAGGACTTCGTGGAATACTTCTAATCTTTAGGAGGCCTTTTAATTGAGAAGGCTTGGAAAGGTTTAGTAAAGTGGTTGCTGAATTCCCATCGGACCCACTTTGAATTGCTTCACTCGGAGCTCAAAATTCCTTGGCTTAAAACTACTATCAATTTCCTAGCCCTTTGGTCCCTTACCTGAGTTGTTAAGCTCATTTAAGTTTGGAAAAAGTTTATATAAGGTTGCAATTTTAAATGTAGAATTACAGATGCACTTCAAAATTCCATTGAAAAATGTTGTTTTAATGTTGAAAAACCTTCTAATTGATCATCTCGATTTCGAGATATAAGAATATGAAAAAAAATAAGATTTTGAGTGCAAGAAATAGTGCATCTTACAATACATTATCTAAACCATCCATTTTCAAGATGTTTACAGATATACTTGATTTTAACTAATTTTGGAGTTTAAAATTTTATAATTAAATATAAAACTAGATTTTGAGATTATTCTAAGATTTTTTTACACCAAAATTATATATTATAATAAAATTTAGAGGTGCGCTTTAATTGGATTGTTTAAGGTTGCAACCTTTTACAAACTACACCCTTTAAGTTTTTTCTTTTTAAAAAGGTTTGGTTACCTATCCCAAAGTACGTGTTAGCATGTTTTAAGTGACTTTGAGGTTATTAACAAAGTTTCAAATTTTACTATGAAAATTTAAAATATCCCAATGTAGAGATGTCAGCACGAGGTGAACGAGAGGATGCCCTTTAGCAGGTACCCTTGCTCTATCCATATTATGGCTCCACGACCTCATGGTGACTGGTATTTGGACCGGCAATTATGGAGACAAGGGACTGAGAGATAATCTTATGTACTCCCACTGCTTTTAATTGAATCATTATAGCAGATCAATGTAGTAATTAGGGGTTGGCCATTGCTTTTAATTGAATAATTATAGCAGGTCAATGTAGTAGTTAGGGGTTGGCCATTCGGTCGCCTATGATACTAGGTTTTGAATGATCTAAAGAATTGGTTTTGAAAATGTGCGGATTTGTGCAAACGGAGGCTTTTAATGCCGGTTAGTATTAAGCCTAAGTCGATATGAAGGCCTCATTTGGCTCGTAAAAGAGGTGAACAATACTTACACTAGTCCCTTCTGATGGTCCTTTTCAGAAGAAACTTCAGTGCTTGAGTCCTGATGAGAGTCTCGGATAATGAGAGCAATTGATTGACATTTATTTGCCTTATGGCTCATAGGGGTGAATCACCTACCGACTTTGTTTAGTTATTTTCTTCATATGGGACTACCCTACCAATTGGCTCGATGGGGGAACATGTCCTTTCAATTGATTCTTCTTGAACTTGGAGTGCCCATATCAACTCATTGATGGGAGTTGCCCCTATTAGGTCTTCTTTATGATTGGCCCATCGAGAAGGTCTTCTTGGTCTTGGGATGCCCCCTACTGATGAAGGCATGTCCTAGCCCCTATTGTCTTCTAGGAGTTCTTCTTTTTTCGGCTCTTCATCGCACTAAATTAGGTTTCTCATTGAGTCGGTAGCTCGAGAGGTTCCTCTGGGTTTGATTCTTCATCCCACTTAGGTGGCTTTGCCAAAAAAAACTGGCGAAAGAAGTCCAAGTGTTCCTCTTAAAATCTTAATGAGGTCTACCTGGCTCTGGGCAAGATGGTGGGAGTTAGGTCTATGATCACGAGAGGACTTGGGTCTTCTTCCCTCCACATTACCTTTGATTAACTTTAGAGAGCAGTTTTGTTGAATCCTCTGGGCTTGAGGCTTTGTCCCACTTAGGTTAGTTTGATAAAAAGTTGGGTGATGTTTGTCCAAGTGGACCTTTTAAGATTCCCAAGAGGTCCTCCTCCTCAAAACTCTTTAAGTGAATGGAGAAAGAGAGTCTATATTTAACTTGTTAATTGGGCTTTCTACCCCTAAGGCAACATCTAGCATGAGGACAGTGTTTTCTCCTTGAAGTTTGTCTCTTCCGATGCCATGGGGGTTCCCCATGAGAAAATTGGACCCTTAGCTTCTTCCTGTATTACTGATTCCGGGCCTAGGCAATCCTTGATATAGCGGTCTCAAGGATCCCTATTCGCTGAGATCCAGTCAATCTCGTGCTCGGTTTGGCCTCCGCTTGAGCTTTTGTGTTGGTTCCTTCCCATACTCCGAGGCCAAGTTGGATGATCATTATGTCTAGATTGAGCTTCCATTTCATTAACTTCCTTGTTAATTGGGTTTGTCTTCTCCTTAACCTTCAAGATGCCTTTGTCAAGTAGGTCTTGAATCGTATGCCCAACAACGAGGCCTTCTTTGGTATCATGGGCATTATTTTGATACCATTCACACCATCTAAATTTGTCCCTAAAGGGAAGTGGAGAAATCCAAGCCATAGATAGTTTAACGGTACCATGATCAAGTTGACTTCGAAGATCGCTACTAATCGGCTCATCATTGGATGTGAAATCCCTAGGCACATACTGTTTCGTTCCCACCCATGTCTATGATTGAGCTCGGGTTAGCGCATTAGTTTCAAGCTGATTGACCTCACAACTAGGCCAGGCTTCATCATTGCTGTGTTTCTGTGGGGATATGTTTGGCTCTTGGCTTCCAATTGGAGTGGAATGCGAAGGGCATGTCCCCCTGGCTAAAGAAGGTTTTGTATTCAAGGGTATAGTTGTCAAATGACAAGGTTGATCTGAAGGTGGACAGTCAGTGACCCAAGAAGCACTCTCCTTGAACCAATATATGTAGCCGGCGAAGGACTCACGGCATTTCTGCATTACAGTGGTTAATTTGCCAAGGGAGATCGGTCTTGATCTTTCCCCGTGATAATGATTTTCTAATTTCCCAAAACTTTTATCGGGAGTGAGCTTCGAGTGAGTCTATAACATAAGAGGGGCTCACTTGAGGGGATCTACTGGAATATAGCCTCAAGGCAATTGGGTCTATATCGTAGAGCTCGTTGGTCAGCCAGTTTCCGGTGTACACTCATGTATGACCCCACATGCAAAATTTTATTAGATAAGTGGCAAATAAAAACATGAAAAAAGCAACAACATCCAACAAATGATACTTATATTGAGGTAAACGAGGGCACTGGTCACTAGGCTTGTATGATACCGGAGGATGCCTCGCAGCCACTCAGTCAAAACTCTGACAAAAGGTCGGAGGGAGAATCGAGAAATATCTCTTAACAGTTGAGCACAGTGGAGGGGGAGTCAAACCCTAATCCCATTGTCTGAGGGTTTAAAGTGTGGTTTACGATGATTTTGTATTGGGTTCCTTGAATTGTTTAAGTTTGGTATGGGCTTTCCTTGAATGGTTTAAGCTTGATCTTGCTTGGCCTGGGATCTGAGTAGCTTATGTAGAGAATAAACTAGATGAGTTAGGGTTTAGTTTAAAGGGTTATGGATTAATTGAAGGGGGGTAACAAGGGTTAATGTATGAGTTAGATGCAGAGAATTAACTAGGGCTCTAACTATACTTAGGTTTTTGGTAAGTGTTCCTAATCATGGTAGAGATGGACAAGAGTTTCACTCACAAGATTTTCTCTCACTAAAAATAAAAGTGATAGAGGTTATCTCTCTAGCCAAAATCTTCTCACCCTTAGGCAAATGAAAGGTGAGACATTTATACAGAGATTCCTATGAACAATGGATAGATTATTAACAATTGGACGTACTGATGAGTGAAAATTTAAAATAAAATTTGGCTAAAAGAAAAATGTCCAAAATTAGATGCCATGTTCCAAATGACATGCCAAAAGTCCTCAAAAGCCTCATCCCATACCTAGGGTATGGGCCTTCGTTGATTTATAACCGCAAAAACGAAGATCTATTTGCCACGAGTGATTTGCGATAAATTTTATGTAAGAATTCGAAAATCAATGAGCATTTGGCCGAT
The DNA here is from genome assembly GCF_054954075.1 of Amborella trichopoda. Taxonomy (NCBI): domain Eukaryota; kingdom Viridiplantae; phylum Streptophyta; class Magnoliopsida; order Amborellales; family Amborellaceae; genus Amborella; species Amborella trichopoda. Next base: position 8,752,254 of record NC_142339.1, read on the forward strand.
TCTTGATTTTGGGGTTTCATGCACCCTTCCTATGAGATTGTTTTGATTGATTTCACCAACTATTAATGCCTTTTATTAGGAAGCAAAAAAAGTAAAGGGGGGGGTGTCACTATGATCATTTTGCATCAAGAATTCCGATTGATCGAGTTACGACATCTTGAAGTTTCCAAAACCACAAATTTCTGCATCATCATCAAATTAGACGTAATTCAACTATTGAATGACCCTTGACCATCACTTGCCATATACTAATGGAAACCTTATTAAGTCACAATCAAAACAGGTCAAATCCCCTACGAAGATGCTTCATGGATGCGGTGATATCATCGAAATACCAGCAAGAGGTCATATGGACTGTTTTGCATGAACATGAAAATCCATAAACTTTTTCCCGCCATCCTAGCGAGCATACTCCCTGTACCATATATCAAAAGAAAGCTCTAGCAAGGGGAAGTTGGCCCAAAATGGGTATTGTTGTACAATCTTGCCTATCCATTTTGATGTAACATGTTAACTTGTAAACAGTACGTAAATGGTGTCGAGATGATACAAACCCTATCAATTAAGGTTTTCGAGCCTTTTTTGAATTCTTCCATGACAGTCCCAAGTCCATCGGAGGCCGATTTCCAGGGGATCTTTGTAATTTAGCCTTCTTTGTGACCAAACACCCAGGGTGAACAGTACCCCATACGGTTGACCTCCTTGTATCTTCTTATCCCAATATCCTTTTATGCTGAAGTTTGGATGAAATATTAGGGCCATTGAGGGCTACAGTTAGGCTTGCTTTGGGGTTAATTTGTGTCCGCCATCGTAACTTTTGATCATGGTCCTTTGTTTTGTGCTCCACAGTTGATCAAGATCATAACCGACCCTGTGGCACTTGCCTTATTTTTTTTGGGAGGTCTTGTAACATGTAAAATGAGGAACCTGGGCCCAGATTTTCAATTGTTTTCGGGCCTGACTGCCAATTCAAGTATTTCCTACAGTTTTCCGGCGCATTTGGCACCGAAACTGATAGTTGCATGTTCAGCCTACACAAAAAGTGGGACATTCAGAAAACCCCACGATGTCTTCTGAATTATCTCTGCCAGGGTCCTTCATTCCTTTCTCTCTCTCTCTCTCTCTCAATCTTCATGATCTTGAATCGTCGGCTCTCTCTCAATCTTCATGGTCTTGCATCATCGGCTTGGATGACATCTTGGATAACAAAGCCATCACAAGCTTTCAATGGGCGACTAGGTGAATTTTGCGTTGTTGGCTTGAATTGCATCTGATATGTATGACCAGTGTTGGAAAAACTGCGCTATCGAACTACAAACACTCCAATTAGATCTGCTTTCGGTGGTTTTGGTGATCGACCGGTATTTTAAACAAAAAAAATTCAAAAAAATATACATAAATTCTAAAAAATAAGAAGTTTGGTTTGTGATGCATTTTCTAATATTCTTTACATCGAGGTAAAAATTTAAAATTATTTTGATCATGAATACTCACTCTAATTAAAATTTTGATTCGTTAAAATCTATTTTTTCATTAATTTTTAACTTCATTTGAATGTGTTTTGTTTTAATCATTCTTAATATGCTTTTCATATTTTACTAGATTCTTTTTAGTTTTTTTTAATCTTTTTTATTTTTTCAACACTTTTTTTTGACGGCCTATAACTTATCCGATTAGAACGGTTACGGTTGGATCCGCTAGGTCGATTAAACCACTTCCAGACACATATCTGATTAACCGTTTCGGTTCGATTTTGCTAATGCAACATTGGGCTTTCAAGGGAACCTTCTTTAAGGCTGCCAACTCAGACCATGTCTATCTCGAGGAGATAACTAGAGCCTTCAAGGGGAAGTCAGAATGTGGTGGTTCAGTGGGTTTCGCTCTTGGATCAGGTCTTTACTAGGACATAACCAAATCCTTCAAGGGGTAGAGAAGGGGCTTTTGGGTTTCACTCCTGGATCATGTCTATGACATAACCACAGCCTTCAAGAGTAGTGAAGGGCTTCTGATTTTCACTCCTGGGCCCCTAGCTCGGTTCATATCTATATACCGAGGACATAACCAAAGCCTTCAAGGCCTACATGAGGGGCTTCTGGGTTGTTGCTCCTAGAACACCAACTTGGATCGTGCCTATACCGATGACATAACCAAAGCCTTCAAGGGGTAGACGAGGAGCTTCTGGGTTTCGCTCCAAGGCAACTAACTTGGATCAATGTTATACCAAGGACATAACCAAAGCCTTCAAGGGATAGACAAGGGACCTCTGGGTTTCGCTCCTCGGCCACCAGCTCGGATCATGTCTATCCTCTATGCCAAGGACAACCAAAGCCTTCAAGGGGTAGACGATGGGCTTTTCGGTTGGCTCAAAACCAGCGACTCGAACAAGTACCTTTATATGTCTGGTTTAATTTGGGGCAACAAGAGCTTCTGAGGGCCGAAGTTTTCATCAGATCCCAGCACTCCCAAGTGCCATTTCATTAGTCCTGCAATAATTTCAAGGGCGATGACAGAGCTCTCCTAATATGTGGGTCGAGGGTTATCCCCTATTGTCTTGGACCTTGGGAAATAGAGATCAAGCCTTAAACTCATCACATAGATAGACAGGAAATAGAGAAAAGGTCTTCAACTTATCACACGAGAGAGAGAAAGAGCGCGAGACGAGGAAGAGATATTCGTTTAGCAATGATTCCAACAATTAAAGCAATAAGGACGGTTGTGTTAGGTGAGTATGGTCATTAAAGACCTCACGATTGCTTGTAAAATGAAAAGATATAGTAGAACATGAATTCAGTGGGAGTGTGGTCCCTTATGGACCACATTAAGTAAACAATGTTTACGGATACTAGATTGTACTTGACATGCTAAGTCGGTCTGGTTAGGGAAAACCCATATTACCTGGGCTCAGAGAATCGTATTATATGGGTTATCCATTGGGCTCAGAGAATCGTATTATATGGGTTATGCGTTGATAAGGTCGGAATATGTCTGGATGAGTGAGCCGAGGCAGGGACTGTGTGACCCTTGTGTGTTATGGAGGCCTTCAGAGATAAGGCCAAAGCCTCATCATTTGTACCATCGCACGACATGCACATCGATAGCCATTTTCAGAAAAAACGTACCAACTTTTAGGGTAAAACATGTGCATGTGCGACAGATGCCCCTTGTGCACCATCGAGCTATGCATTGCATCGTCAGGATGACTTTGGATTTCGTCTCCAGGGGGGACCTGAAATCTATATACTAAGACTACGACCCGACTACGACCCCTTGCCTATTGGCTAGATTTTGGTGACCCACTAATGATCCCTTGCATGAACTGTGGGACATGGGCAACACTGGATCGGTTTGAGAAAGCATGTGTGGTTTGTAGTTCGAGGTTGGACATAAAATGCCTCATTGGATATTTATTCTTAGACCATATGGATCATTTTTCCATCAAAGTTTTTTTGTGTTTTGTTTATTTTAATAATTTATTATTTTTAGAATTGTTATTTGAATTTTTTGAATCTCTGGATATTTTATTTATCAAATTTAGATTTATAAAAACAAATATATTATTTTATAATGATTTAAATATTTAAATAATAATTTTGTGTATTTCTAAAATATAAAAAATAACTTAAATTGCATGGGAGGCCCAATAGATCTATTCGGCCCACCATTGCATTTAGGTGTGGCTCATTATGTGCCATAGGTGGCACGCCCCACTAGAGAAACCTTCTATTTTGTAGAAATCAAGCTTTAAGCTTGAAAGATAAGTTTGTGTTGATTTAAGTAAATTTGAGCCTTGAGGAAATTTTGAATGATATTTTTGGTATGTATGAAAAGACTTATGCATAAAATAAAAAAGGATAATATTATGATATATCAATTTTTTATTTGAATTAATTGGTAGGAATATAGTTTAGGAAGTGGGGAATAATAGTCTAGCATCTTCCATAGGATGTTGATGGCCATCTATGGAATAGAGTGCTCATATCTCTCACCTCACAAGTTACCCAATATCAATATCGCATATTCAATCTCATATGAATAGCAAGCCAAAAAGATTCTAATCTTGTTCAAGCACTATAAAAATGAGTTATACATTACCTAAATCTCTATACCTTATCTTTCTATTTCTTTCTCTTAACCTACCAAAGGGTACACGCCCCACTTAGAATATCTCTCTCCTTCGAAACTTACTCTCTCTTGAAAGGCCTAATGGGAGCATGCCCCACTCTCTCTCATCCATGGTTTCTCTCATAGTGTCTGTCTCATTATCTCTCGTCTCTCTTTGGGGTTTAAACTATAGAGTTGTGGTAAAAAAGAGAAACATCTCTTTCTCAAACTAGGTTGCTAAAAAGATTCACCTATAATTTGAATTTTATGATAAGATAGGTTTATGTTCCATTAGTGTGACTTGTCCAAACTTGCTTTCCCGATTGAAATTGAAGGTTGACCAATAAATCCTGCACCATTGGAAAGTAGTGACACGGTGTGGAATATAAAAAACCCGGTTGAAGTAATTTTCAACAGCCTCTTTTGTTTCTTCCATATTATATTTATTCTTGTGTCTTTTATTTCCAAGTATTTTTTCTTTATTATTGAAAGAAAGATTTTGATGGGCTACAAGTTCGTGAAATCTCTTTGTATTCTTTTCTTTTATATTATTTGAAGCTATTATATTGTAAAAAGATTACTTGTGAATGATCTAAGCCGTGAAGAAAAAGAAAAAAATGAAAAAAAAAAAAAAAACTTATTATATACTCTCGCTAGATCACACGAGTTCTTTTACAAGAACAATAAACTATGGTCCACAAGGGACATCTTCCTCTTCAAAGGTGTAAGTCATTCATCTATGGCCTAAATATGGTACTGGTCTTAAAGTTATCTGATCTATGAATCGTTCACATGTGGCCTTGAATAGTGGATTGGTCTCAAGCTTATATGGACCTTTCTTGTCTACAAAATAACAAAACATGACATTTGCATATTGAATAAATGAAAAACTATACATTATTTAAAAAAAATGAAAAATAAAAAATGAAGAATTTACAAACAAACTGCCTCCTTCAACTTTTTCATTATGAAGGAACTCACTTGATAATTATATATACAATTTTTCCTTCGTAAAATAGGTAGTAAACAGAATATGTACAAACACAAACAATATCATTCTACATCATAAAACATGTGAGATAAAAATCGTTTTTTCATGGTAAAATCAAAATATTCCTCCTACAAATATCTTCTCTTGGGACGCGAGGTCTCAATGATATCCCAGTGGTGCAGGAGCCTCCTTCAATTCTTTCCCTTGGAATTGGATATCCTGCAAACAGAGGATGACAAAGAGACAATTAATTAAATTTAACAAAAGATCTCCTACCACAAGAGCTAATGCAATTCTTATATTTATACCTTAAATTGGCGATTTTTCCATAGTTCTACCAAAAATTAACCCCAAAGAAAATAGAAGGATAATAAAATGAAAATATATGTAGTAAACTTATAAATATCAGAAAAGCATATTCATAACAGCTTACAGATGCAAAATGGTTAACGTCCCGATGGTGCGCCTCATCAGCTCGAATAATATGTAGTAAATTTATAAATATCAGAAAAGCATATTCATAACAGCTTACAGATGCAAAATGGTTAACGTCCCGATGGTGCGCCTCATCAGCTCGAATAACAGTGACAACATCCTTGAGAGTTGCATTCTCAGGAAGCATCCAATAATCAATGGCAATGGCCGGGGCTGCCATATTAGGGATTGAACCATTATCAAGATCCTTCAGGAACTCTGTGTATGAGTGAATGGCCTCCTCCTCCAAGTAACCCACGATTCGGTGAGCAAGCTTTGGGGACAAAACATAAAGAATAAAGTAGGCATTGAAGAAGATGCCTTGAACAATGAGTACGAGCAAGCGCTCGTACCACTTTGGTTTCACGACCTCAACCATGGTCATGAGGTGCATGCGCTCGTTCTCTGCCTCTTCTAATAGAGCCTTGATCCATCCCCCACTATGTTCAAACTTACGAAGGGACTTGAGGTGAAGGAGCAAGCCACCTACCATTCCAGGCACTGCAGCCACTGTCTCAAGCATCATGGCCCGGCATCCATACCGCCTCTACAGAGATACAAAGCATGCTACAAATTAAAACAAAGTATCTATCACAAGTGCAAAATAATGAATTGATCACTATTTTGCAAGTTCAAATCCCACAGCAATCATGTCACAAAATAACAAAATCATAGTTTGAATTATAATAATCAAATGCAATACCCATAGAGAGAAAATGATAATTGACCAAATATCTCAAATTGAAAGAAAAAAAAAAAAAAACACTAGATAAAATTTTGAAATTAAACCGTGCCCGAGTTTCTAATAACATGGCTATCAATTGTCATAAAATGTGTAGCTGATTATTGGACAAAGACCACATGCCTCCATTAGTACCCATCACAATACTTTACATTAGATTTAAATACTAAATCCCCAAGAGCCAGGTTCACAACCTCATTAGAAAAAATGGGGGTTTTCAATGGCCCACTCTCATTGGATTTTAATGAACCACGCTGACCGAGACCATTAGAAATTATATGGAATAAAATAAATTCTCATGAGCAATGTTCATTAGGCTTTCAGACCACCACACTCGGGAATATGTAGGCCCCTAAAGAAAAATGTGGTCCCAACCTATAGATAATTCCTAAACTATGGGCTTGTGAGCAAGGTTTGTTCGAACCCTGATACGCATGGCTCACTAGACCATCACCTTCACTTTTATGGCCTGTGTCATATGGATCTCCATGGTCATAAAACTCCAATGACCATCATATTATCACGGACTGGTTGGATGTTGATGGAGTGAAACAGTGCCAAACAAAGATGTTAATGAATTGTTGCCTCTCTGCTTCCATCACTGTCACACCCAGGTGGTGATAAACCACTTGGTCATTGCTTTTTTTGGGTAGTTCAGTGGTAGGAATCGAATTTAAGATGCATCATGCTTGACGTCAACTGCTACAACTCAAGCCTAAGCCCAATTCTTATCACATATGGTCATTTTTTGTTTTTATAAGGGTAAGGAATCACATTACATTTTCCCTACCTTTTACAGGGGTTGGTAGTAGAGTAGCACGTACCAATAGGCAAGTAGACAAACATATACCACATACACGGCCATGCCATGTGTTTCCTCCTACAATCTAAATTCTAAGCAAAAGTAGGAATGAACTCAAGGCATAGGTGGTCAAGATGGTGGGTGCCACAAGACATATTGACTTCAATTCCTACCCCCAAGTAGGGCGATCGACCCAAAAATTCTAAGCAAAAGTCATTGCCTTTACCCAGCAAAGTTGCTGCAATAAGGCAACTATTCTTTGAGAGAATACCAATCAGGGAACTTCTATTTGCCATAATTTCTACTTTTTTTTTATCAGTCTTTTTAAAAACCCAAATGGTTGGCCATTACATACCCAACCGATCCTACACAACCAACCAGCTGGTATAGATCCTGTTCCTAGGGAGATTTAGAATAATAAACAAAAATTAAAAATAAAATAGGTGGGAATGCGACAATTTCAGGGCCTCTTTTGACTCAGACTAATAACCACTAGTTATTGATTGAAGCAACTGATCCGCTCCAAATTTTAAAATAGTGACTTATTATGCACTAAGGGTACAAATAGTATGCAAATGCATCACAATGAAAAAATGAGAATCCACTAAACTGCAGGATGATGATTTATTAAGATATACAATAAAACCATTTTAACTTTGCTATGGCCAGACCCAAGCCGGTCATGACGGTCCCAAACCTGGATAAAGGAGGAGAATTGGGTTAGATAGGACAGCTAGCGTCAAACTTTACATCTTTTCATGAATCCTAGACCCATGTTATTCGGATATGGATGGAAGTAGTGAGAAAATATATGGTGACATACGGTCTAACTGAAGGAATGGCTCTTGATAGAGAAGCCGTATAGGATTCATGTAGCCAACCTCAAATAGGTAGGACAAGGCTCGGTTTATTACAATGATGATATAAAAAACCTTTGTTTTTTTATACAAGGAGGTCATAGTTAATATGGACCATTAGATGTGAAATTAGACTGGCTAAGGGTGGTGATAATGAACAACTTCAAAGCTAAATAAAAAATAAAAAATTGTCGACCTTTGTGGCACACACCAGGCTATCATATTTTCAACATATGATAAAATGATAATTATGAATGATTATGACTTTCTTGTAGATAAATGGTCTTTTATATCCAATCCCTAGAATTTTACTTTTTCACATCTGATAATTTCTTATAGGGTTACGTTAGGGTACTCATGCATGTGAACATTACTTAATGTACTCAACATTTTTGGACATTTAATGTCTTCATCTGATAAATTAGTCACTTTTTATCAAGGGGTATTTTGGGGTAAGGACATGTTTTCTATGCAGCCAGCCCACCACATATTGTAGAAATGTGGGCTTGGCAATAAATATACTTTTTAAATATAATTTAACCTAATTTTTAGAGAGTATATAATCTTTAACATGGAGATCATGAATATGAAGAAAAAAAAAAAAATGAAAACTAGAAATAGTAATTATATTAAAAAAATATTTGGACCGTTAGTTGCTCTAGTTTTTAGATGGACTACATATTTGCATCCATTGGATGCTTTATACTTCTGGACTACATATTGTAGAAATGTTGTCCAGCCCGCATGAAACAATTTTCCTTTATTAGGGGTCGTTTGAGTACCTGGAAATATATTGTTTCGGAAATATATTGCTGACGTAATTCATTACTGACATAATATATCACATGAAAATTGATTGCTACTGTTTGGGTGGCATTTGGATGCAATCTGGGTAATACATTGTTACTGTTTGGCTATGTCCGGAAGAAATCTAGGAACTACATTACCAATATTTTGGCTAGGAAATACTGCATTACTTTTATCTATAGTAATGCATTTTTTGTTGTACAAGTTTTTCTTCCCTTTTTTAAGATAAAATACCAATTAAAACTACTTTATTTTGTAATATGTGAATGAACCAACAATTAATTTTATCCCTTCTCCCTTTAATTATTTCATTAATAAGTGAATAGCTTCACCATTTTCAAAGAGAGAATATTGTCCTCATCACTACTTACTAATATGTGAAAAGCAATGGCATCATTATTGTACTAATGTAAGGCCATGGCGAATACATTTGACATTGACCTGCATAATAAATAACAAGGTTTTGCAATAACACACATAATCCTGACACGATCACAAAATTCACGAATGAATCACACAATGAATGAGTATATCCAACAGATTGAGTCTCTGTTTAATCCAATGTTGTCAGATTCGCTTCGGAGTCTACTTCAGTTTGTTTTGAAAAATGAAGCAATTTGGTACTTCGGCTGATTCGAGAGAAGACTTAAGGTTTTTTTAAAAAAAAATTTAAAATAATTTTTTTATAATTTTCTAAAATAATTTAAAAATAAAAAATAATAAATTTAATAATAAATAAATAAATTACTACTTATATATTCAAACCAATTAACTTTTAAGAGAGAGAATAAATAAATTAGTTACTTAAAGGGTTCAGCTACAAGTGGCTACTTTATTTTGAAGGAAGATAGGTGAGTTTTGACTTCAAATTAGCCATCTCATGCCATAATTGTCCATGGTGGAAAGGGAGTGCCCTTTAACTTTATCGCATCCGACGGGGAATAGGTTACCCATCATCCTCGTAATCCATTTCGCAGCTATTTTGGTGAAAAATCCATTACACGATTTTGGACCCCATATGGTAACCTATTACCATTTCACACTTGTGTTGTTGCGTACCCAAACAATGAAAACGAGGGATTTCACGTAAATCCATTTCCTTGTAATGGATTGTCGGATACCCTAGGGGCCGTTTGGGTACCTGCATTACCAATATGAGATAATGGATTACAAGGAAACTTGTTATTTCCTGTGTTTAGGTATGCACATAATATACAAGAAATGGAAATGTGGCTCCAAACATTGTTCCAAAAATCATGACATCGATTACACGCCTAAAGGCTAAGAAATCTGTTACATGGCGTGACGGGTAATATGAATGCCCCTGGACCTGCCTAAATTATAAACTCCACCTCATTCACTTGAGGTCCGCTTAAAAACACCCGTCCTCTCTCAGTTCACTTAAAAACATCGTCCCTCTCTCATACTTAAACTGGGTTCTTTTGCGCTTCAACAACCTTGGGCCCATTTTGGCACTTTCAATAAGGGTGGTGGATGAAATGGCTAAGTGGGGTCATTTTCTTTTGGTTTCAATGACCTTGGCCCTACTTTGGGGATTCCAACAAGGGTGGATGAAATGGCTAAGTGGGGTCATTGACAATCCTTTATGCCCAGTTTCGTACTTAGACTACAAGAAGAATGAGGATTAGGAATCTAGGGGTGGCAATGGACCCAGACCCGGACCCAACCTAGGACCCAAGTCTGGACCTGACCTAGGTCCGAGTATGGGTCAAGAAATGGAGCCAGTGGGTCTGGTTGGGTCCAAATATTGGACCTGAACACTATTTAAGTCCGAGTCGGGTCCAGACGCGACCTGAATAATGTTATTATATAATATTATATATATATATATTATTTTAATAATATTTAATTAATATTTAAAGGGAAAAGTTTATATAAACTCGAGGCTCTAAACAATCACATTTGAGCCTACCTCAAAAATTTTGCTAGACGAGATTGTTTTGATACCCAAAAGTCCTCAAATTGATCATCTCGACATCAAGATGCATGGACATGAGAAAGAAAATGGATTTTAAGTTTTGGAAATAATGTATTTTGTAATGCATTTTTTGACCATCAATTTTCAAGGTTTCATAGATCTGTCGATCTACATTATTTTTGAAGCTTTAAACTTCATAAATAAAGATAAAACTATATTTTAAGGCTATTACAAAGATTTTTAGTGTTGAAACCACAGTTCTCGACACTATTTAAAGGTAGGCTCCAATTTGATTGTTTAGAGCCTAGGCTCTTTACAAACTGCACCCATATTTAAATAAACATAACTAAAAATATAATAGTTAAATAATACATATAAATATAAACATAACTAAAAATATAATATTGGGCAATGATTTCATGCAACGGTTGCATCATAGTATAATGCAACAACGCTTCTAGCAAACCATGTTTGTAGTATTTGTATGACCCAAAAGTTTGCACACAGACTCTTTTCATCTCAATAATCAATCCTCCCAAAAATAAAGTTCAATTTGAACCCTAGATATGGTCAATATAAATCCCCTCCAACAATGAATTCAAACCATCTATTTGGTAAATCTTAGCCTTTACAAACTCAAAATCATTTTTCCTTTCGTAACATTGTTCATCTAATGATAATAAAGCCATCTAAATGGAAAAGAAAAAAAATCCCTTTAAGACCTAGATCTAAGCATCTTATCAAATGGACAACCTATGTTAATTGGGTTAAAAAATTACTTTCTAGGTTTCGTTTTCAAATTTTCTTTTTTGTAATTATTCATTAGAATGAAAGTAGTGTATATTTCAAATTTTGGATCAAACAAATGGCCTTAATATGGTTTTTGAATATTGTTGCATTATATTATGATACAACCGTTGCATGAAATCACTGCCTTAAAATATTTAAATAAAATAATATATATATATATATATATATATATATATATATTCTTTTTTTCCTTTTTTTTTGGGTCGGGTCCAATCAAGTACAGTCAGGTCCGGATCCCTTTTTTTTCAGGTTTAGATCCAAGTCCAACCAAACCAACCTGCCCATTGCCACTCCTATGGGATTGGTACCTGAATACACTGGTTTAGTTTCAACTGATGTTTTATCTTAAAAGAGAAAAAATATTAAACTGTACAAAAAAATCACATTATTATAGAAAAAATTCATGCAATATTTTCAAGCCAAAATGACAATAATATATTTCCTAAATTTCTTCTAGATGTAGTCGAACAATAGCAACGGGCTTCACACGATATATCCAGATGCTACCCAAACAATACTAATTCATTTCTAGGTAATGTATTACTTCAGTAATGTATCACGCTAGTAATGTATTTCACATATAATATATTTCTATGTACCCAAACAGCCCCTTAGGTAATTATTAAAGGACAAAGTAGAAATTCATGATAAAAAAAAAAAGAACATTTATTAATTATAATGGAGAATGACATCACCACATGGAGCATTAAAGGCTACTAAATCTTTATAAAAATATCCATCCTCCCCTCATAATGACCAAAAATACCCTTGTTAAAAAACATTTGTACTGCCAAGCAAGAGTAAAGTAGCGTCGAAAAAATATTGAGTACATTTAGTAAATACTCACATGTATGTGTACCCTAATATAATCCTTTCCGACATTCTAAAGGCTGCAGTTTGTATAGGGTTGAGGCTCTAAACAATCAAAATAGAGCGCACCTTCAAATAGTATCGAGAAATGTGGTTTCAATACTTGGAATCTTTGTGATAGCCTTAAAATATAGTTTCATCTCTAATTATAAAATTTAAAGCTTCAAAAATAGTGTAGATCGAGCGGATCTATGAAAAATTGAAAAATCTAAAAAATTGACGGTCTAAAAATGCATTACAAGATGCACTATTCCCAAAACTTGAAATCTATTTTTTTTCTCATGTCCATACATCTTGATGTCAAGATGATCAATATGAGGATATTTGGGCATCAAAACAACCTCTTCTAGTGCAAATTAGATACCCTCGGCTCTATATAAACTTTTTCCTATTATAAAAGAATGGTATACTAAAATACCTTTTATTTTTGACATGGAGGTGAAAAAATTTCCTTTCTCACGATGAGCTCACTCAATGGCACATTCCTCATCGCCAGCAGCTTGATTTTGAATCTAAGGGTGCTAGCGACATCCTTGAAAGTAAAATGGTGCATGCTTCCTCAATCTAAACACTTTTTTTTCACTTGGGGTCTGTTTGGGTACCTGGATTGGACTATCCCTGGTATTAGGTGGAATAAAGCTATCCACATTTTTGGCTTGAAAATGTGGATTGGCCTATCCACGGGATGATCCAATCCGCAAGATTTGCTACCCAAACAAGGGAGTCGGCGTAAAAACCTGGATAGGCTTATCCCGGATAGCTGAATCCAGGAACCCAAACGGCCCTTACGGAAATAAGAAGATAAAAAAGAAGGGACACACATGGATGGTTGGGATCTTTCAGAAGAACGCGATACCACATCTGACCCGTCCATTCAAAGGCGGCGAAGTATGAATTACCTGAAAGAAGATGTCGGTGGGTATTCTAAGAAGCTTCACGGTCCTAAAGGCCACCTTGTCTGCAAACGATTTTGGCACGTGGTGCTTCGAAAGATCGATCGACAAATCCGGCGTATACGCATCCCATGGCTGCCAACAAAAGAAAATTTCACCGGAAAACTCAGATTTCCGGCCAATTCATAATTTCTGGTAACAGGAAACACCATGACTAATCCAAAGCTACAAATACCCACTCGAAAACTCAGATTTCTCGAGGCCAATAATTCAAAACAAAATGAGTAAACCCCCATTTCAATAACTCAGATTTCTCGAGGCCAATAATTCAAAACAAAATGAGTAAACCCCCATTTCAGTAAACCCCCATTTCAACAAAATGAGTAAACCCCCATTTCAGTAAACCCCCATTTCAACAAAATGAGTAAACCCCCATTTCAGTAAACCGGCGTATACGCATCCCATGGCTGCCAACAAAAGAAAATCTCACCGGAAATCTCAGATTTCCGGTGAAGTCATAATTTTCTGGTAACAGTAAACACCATGACCAATCCAAAGCTACAAATGCCCACTGGAAAACTCAGATTTCTCGAGACCAATAATTCAAAACAAAATGAGTAAACCCCCATTTCAATACTTATTTGAAACAAAATTGGAAAGAAAGCCATTAGAGTGACTGAAAAAAAAAAAAAACACGAAACTTTACTCACTTTGAAGCAATTCCATGGCCATAAGGTCCCATCCTTTTTTATTATCTTCTGGTTCATAACACCCCAATAACTGGAGACCACCACGCCTGTTTCCTTCGGCCGATCAATCTCCTGCTTCTCGGCGCCCGAAACTGACTTCTTTAGCGAGTTGGGGTTTGGTATCTCACTTTGAGAGGCTTCGGTGCTTAGGAACCTTATGAATGTGGATTTGAAGAAGAAATAATCAATTGAAGCTGAAGAGTTTTGCGCAATATGGCCATTAGAGAGATGGCCGTTGTGGAAGGTTAAGGTTTTGGGGTGGCTGTAGTTGATGAAGCCATGAACCAGAGCTCTTCCTAACTTAAAACTCTTCATCTTCCTTTTCTCTTCTCTCTCTTTTGGAAATCTGTAATGAAAAGGGTACAAATGAAGATATTCGAATAGCTTGCATCAATGGATCAAAATTGCAGAGATGGAAGTGGGAGAGAGAGTGAGGTTTAAGTTGGGTGTGCGTGGCCTTTAAAGGCCTTGCTCGTAAAATGAAATTCTAAACTCGAACGTGAACTTCGTGAGAGTGTGGTCCTCGTAGACCATGCTAGCAAATGATCGCTTGCTGATACAGATATGTACTTAAAGATTTAGGTCAGTTAGTTAGAAAAAATTAATGTTATTTAGAAATGAAGAACGAATCGATGAGGGTTTATGGGTTAGCTTTTGATGAGGTTGAAAAACATGTCTGGATGAGTGAACCGATGGACGGTGTGACCTTTATGTGTGATAGTGGCCTACTGAGACGGGGCAAAAACCTCATCCATGTTCCATTACATGGTATGCATTTTGGTAGTTCGTTCGAGAAAGTCAGATATCCACCTTTAGGTGCAGTGTATGCATGTGCGAGAGATAACCATATGTGTCATAGAGTTGTGGTCGCATCAGGTCATAGTGACCTTGACTCGTCTCTAAGGGAAGACATGTAATCCACAGATTGGGATTGCGACCTTTTGATTCATCGACCTGACTTTGGTGACCTGCTAATGAACCTTTGCTTAGACTGTGGGTTATTGGAAACACTGGGTCGGTTCGATAAAGCTAATGTGGTCTTTAGTCCACAG
This sequence comes from Amborella trichopoda, assembly GCF_054954075.1. Classification (NCBI taxonomy): domain Eukaryota; kingdom Viridiplantae; phylum Streptophyta; class Magnoliopsida; order Amborellales; family Amborellaceae; genus Amborella; species Amborella trichopoda. The sequence continues at coordinate 8,767,341 of NC_142339.1, forward strand.
TTGAAGGTGGCGTACCCCATTAATACAGATTAGACTCTTAAAACCATATGGATCTTTTTCTCATCATATTAATTTAATTGTGTTCATTTTATTATTTAAATGATTTTAGTTTTATTATTTAAATTTTATGAATCTCTCAATATTTCATTTGTGATTTTTGGACTTATAAAAATACAGTTATTGTTTTTACAAAGTTATAAAAATTCAAGTATATATTTTAAATTGTTTTATTCAATTTTAAAAATAATATTTTTTTTATAATATTTTAGGGGGGGCTCATAGTGCACATGGGCCCACCATGTGGCATGTGGGTGGGGGCCCACATGTACCACAAAAGGACGGCACGCCTCACCCTCTTTGGATTCTCTTGTGTGCTATTAAGATAAAGTTAGTTTAATTTGTGCCATGTGGTCAAATCTTTGAAAAGATATATTGACCATAGCTTTATCTATTTTGTAGTAAGTTTGTTTTAAAGAGATATTGTTAATTTGAATTGATATAGATCTTATCTTATCTATATTTGGTAGAATTTATCTACTTGATATTATTTGATATATCCTTATGGAATATGTGACATGGATCGTGCAATTTGATAGAATGCATGATATTTATTTTATTTAAATATATTGATAGGAAAATGGTTTAGGAAAGGGGAATAATGGTTCATGCGTTTTTCATAATGTTGATGGCCCATCTATGGAATGAATGGCTCAAATCTCTCACCCTACAAGTCACCCTTGATCGACAGTCTATGTTCAATCTCACAAGAAGAGGCAAGCTAAGGAAATCCCTACGAAACCCTAATATTATTCAAAGCCTATAAAAAGGGATTGTCTCTATCCAAAAATCTCTACACTTTATCTCTTGTACCTAATTCTCATTTTCTCTCTCATATCCCAAAAAGGGGGCCCGCACCATTCTCTTATGTTTGATCTCTCTCTCTCATATTGTGAAATAATCTAAGAGTTTAAGTTATAGAGTTCTTCTCTCCAATCTCTCAAATATAGATTTACGGCTAAGGGTTTAGGGTTTAGCAAAAAGAGAATTCATCTCTCTCAAACTAGGTTATTAAGCGAATTCACTTAGGGCATGAGTTTGTGATCAAAGGGATTCATGTTTCATTGGTGTGGCTTGACAGAAATTTGTTTTTTTGATTCGAGATTGAAGCTAGACCGTTGATCCCACGTCATCGGATGGTGAGGACTCGGTGTGGGGTGTAATAAGCCCGATTGAGGTAATCTCCGGCACTCTTACTTTTTTGTTTCTTGCAATCTTATCTTTTATTCTTAAGCATAGTGCACAGTTGTTTCAATGCCATCAAGTTGTTAAGATATTGGTTTTAATGTTATGTTGATTTTATTTTGAAATTTATCTTATTATAATAAAGACCACCTGTAAGTGATCTTTTGCCAAAAGAAAGGGGTGGAAAAAAAAAATTGTATTCTCTGGTAAAATATCACATAGGTCTTTTTTTCATTGGTATCAGAGCTATTGATACTCGATGTCATTAGTTATATTTTCTCTTTATTGAGTTTAGATCAAGCTTGGGAATGAGAAATAATAAAGCTAATGACCTTTGTGGTTAAGAAATACACTCACGGTTAAAAATTATTGAAATACTCTAACACTGAAAAGGCACTTTGCAGAATAAGTATTCTGAGCTATTTTGGAGTAGTGATATAAATAAGATAATGATGTATTTTTCTATTACATACTTCAGTGATATTTTGTGTCTTTAAGAGTGAGACCTACCTGAAAAATTTCAATGGGAGATCCTAAGGGAATTGAGAGTTATAGAATCATCAATGAAAGGTGTCAATTTTAACCCTGCAAAATCCAAGAACTGTCTATTGAGTTCTGTGATTTTTCCCATAAATCATAGGATTTTATTTCTTGCTGAAATTTTATCATGACCCACAAAATTGAGTCAATTTTCAAGCAAAGAACGTTTCATCAAGAAATTCCTTGTGGTTTGAAAGATATATAAATTTATTGAAGAGTGCGCAAGTTCTGTTTTCTACAACGAAAGCTATTTCCATGACTTGGAAGTCATGATTTTATTTCTCTACTTAACATAATGTTTTATGGTTCACAATAAATTTTTAGACTTCCATTCTGAGTCTATTTTCTAATAAAATTTATTTGAAAGAGAAATATCTATGAGAAGAGAAGAATAAAAATTTTGGATTGAAGAGAGGTTATCCTCAATTTTCTGCAATTTGGTATGTTATTCATTAAGGACATGAATATCTATATTTATCAAGCCTACTTAATAGAGTGATATAAAGCTTGTGAAAATATATGTGTTACTATTATGTTTCTAATTTCAAACAAAATTGGTTTGAAAGAGAAACTCCATAATGGTAGAGAGAAAAGATAATTTCACTAGATAGTGTTCATTTTGGAATTCTGTAGTATGATTTATTTTATTACATGAATGTCACTTATTTATTTCTCTAAAGGAAAGTATTATTTGCGATTCAAACTATGATGTTATGATTTGGTTTTGAGTCTAGTTTTCAATACAAAAGATTTTAAGACGAAATTCTTTGAGAATTGAGAAAAACAATTTTTTAATTGAGAGGTGCTTAATCTGATTTTCTACTGAAAAAATTGCATTGTGACCTAAATGTCACTGAAACGAAGACTCACTATATGGTATGATTTAGGAATGAAACTGATCATTATTTTATATTTTTTAGTCTATTTCAATACTCCAAAGGATTCAAAGATAAACTTTTTATAAGTAGACAGATATCATATTTTTATCATGGGATGCTCATGTTCTATGCTGCAGTAACTTAAAATATGTGGCATGTTAAGACACATCCTTGAATTCTTAATTATTGAGACCTTTAAGACTCATTTTAAATGCCTTTATAGTGTGTCATGAGTATGGTTTATTATAATACAACTTCAGAGAGATGTAATGCAGAGTTAGCAAGATAAGAGATTCTATGTGAAGAGTATTCAATCTAGAAATAACAAAAAAAAGAAGAAATACAATACCTATAAAAACATATTGGTTTCTTCGAAATGAATGGATATATAGGGAGACTTGATGGTAGCATAAAATTGCTAAATATCAGTGGGAGAATCGAAATTGTGATATTTCAAATAATTGGATAAAGAAAATATTTTCTTCACAGTGTAAGCCAGAGAATCCAAGTGCCAAAGAGGTGGACACTTCATGACATATGAAACTAATGACTAATATATTCTTCATCAGTTGCGTGCACTTCCAATATCACAAAAGCTTGTCAAACAAATAAAAGCGATAAATCAAGAAAGCACAGGCACCACACTACATGGTTTTGAGGTATGAAATCTATCCCACATTATATGGTAAAGTCATATAGGAAAGATGATTCAATAACCTTTTTTAATGTGCTTTGGTTATAGTTTGGCTAATTGTTTTATGAATATGTATGTAGTGTATGGACATTAAGTGATAAGTGCTAACAAATTTGAAAGTGCCCGTTTTGAATACCTTGTGTTTCTGTGCCTCCTTGTGCTTGAGTATGAACTACTTAAGATAGTGATACACATGGAGATGTGATTTGATCAAGGGCTTTGAGCCCTAATGATGAAACACGAGAGATGGGTGTGACTCATTCAAATATGTAAGCACAAATGAAGTGTTTTGATGGAACTTGGTCTTGGTGACCATCCTCTCAATAATGTCTATAATATGATATGTTTCATATGATGATGATCTCTTGATAAATTCTCCATAATTGCCAAAAATGAAGTATTTTGCCAAAGCTTTAATAGACATTATTTAGTCATGCTTTATTTTGGATAAAATTATAAGATGGTATATATGATTTGTTTTTGTGGCCATGAACTTGACTTGGTAGGAAATTAAAGGCGAATGCGGCAAAATGATTTATGAAGGCTAAGCATGTATTTTTAAATTAAATTTGATGCATATATATATATATATATATATATATATATACACCAAGTCAATTTTTTTTTATTAAAAAGAAAAACATTGTGTCTTGAAGGCATTTATAAAAGTGGGAGAAAAACTATCATGTATTTTTTAAAAAATACTTATATGCTTTGACCCATGTTTTTAATTATTTAGAATCATCGATTACCTAAGAATTTGAACCATAGGGAATATTGTAGGAATGCCATCATGCTGGGCTTCCCTAACATATGTTGTGTTGATTAGATTAACTTGGTTTGTATGAATTTACTTCCAAGATGTCTAGTGTGGTTGAACCTTTGTAGTTCATGAAGGTTTTTGCATATTGTGAAACCAATGGGTATTGAATTACATATTGCATGAGACTTGATATGCTACATCATGATATATGCATAAGAATATTGAGTATGTATATGTTGAATGTGCAATAATTGAGTGGGAGCTGCTACAGCACTTGGATATTTAAATATACAGGTGCAAGCTATCTCACAGATCCAGATGATATGAAGTCTATATCTAGATATGTGTTCATGCTTGAAGGGGGTACAGTTTCTTTAAATAAAAAGAAACAAGATGTGACGAAATTGTCCATCATGAAGACAAAGTACGTGTCGTGCTGTTTGGTGATCAAAGAGGCCGTATGGATTAAAAAATTTCTTAATCGACTTGATTTTCACCTCGTATGTTGTGAGCCAGTAAGAATTTTCTGCGATAACACGTTGGAGCCACGATACCATAAGAACTCCAAACATATAAAACCATGCTTTTATCACCTGAAGAATGAGGTGAGATTGAGAAAGATCGAGATCTAGATAAATTAAATATTTCAGTGGGAGCACCTGGTAGTATTTGACATGCCAAATAGAACAACAGACTATAATGTTGCTCACCCATGGAACCCAAATGTTTGGTCTTGGTTGTATGGCTACAAAAGGGAGCAGCTTATTTGAAGAACTCTTTTGAGCCCATGAACATACGAACCCATGCGATGAGGGTTCGTGATGGTCTTTTGTGACAACAGGTCCATGATTCGCAATGCGATGTGAAAGATGAGTTACGACCATTTTTGGGATGAGATCCAAGCAGCAAAGAGAAAACTGTGTTGCCTCCATAAATCCTTTTATGAAAGGATTGATGACGAAAACCATGATTAATGTATTGAGATAATAAATAAATGCTTGAGAGATATTGTAATTGGAAGATAGAGATGGGAATGAAAGAAAGTGAGAATGTAAGGCTTTCGAAGGCCAAGTAGGAGATGTTTGGTTTATGTGGCCTTATGAGTACTTGTAAAATGAAATGATATAGTGGAACATGAACTCAGTGAGAGTTTGGTCCCTTGTGGATCATACTAAGCAAATGATGATTTGCTGATACCGATATGTGCTTAACGATCTAGGCGAGTCGGTTGGAAAAAACCCATGTTACCTGGGCATGAAGAACAAACCGATGAGGGTTTATGGGTTAGCCCTTGATGAAGTCAGAGAACATGCTGGGATGAATGAGCCGAGGGACTGTGTGACCCTTTTGTGAGATGGTGGCCTACTGAGACGGGGGAAAAAACATCATCCATGTTCTATTAAACGACATGCATATTGATAGATCGTTTGGAAAAGCCAGATATCCACTTTTAAGTGAAGCGTATGCATGTGCGAGAGATACCCTTATGCGCAATAAAGCTGTGGTCGCATTAGGTCGTGGTGACCTTGACTCGTCTCTAGGAGAGAACCTGTAATCCACAGACTGGGATTGCGACCCCTTGATTCATCGACCTGACTTTGGCGACCTACTAATGAGCCCCTGCTTGGACTGTGGGTCATGGGAAACACTGGGTCGGTTCGATAGAACTAGTGTGGTCTATAGTCCACAGTTGAAGGTGGAGTACCCCGTTATTACAGATTGGATTCCTAAAATCATATAAATCCTTTTCACATCATATTAATTTAATTGTGTTCATTTTATTATTGAAATGATTTTAGTTTTATTATTAAAATTTTATGAATCTCTCAATATTTTATTTGTGATTTTTTGACTTATAAAAATATAGTTATTGTTCTTAGAAAGTTATAAAAATTCAAGTATATTTTAAATTGTTTTATTCAATTTTAAAAATGATATATTTTTTATAATATTACATGGGGGCCCATAGTGCACATGGGCCCACCATGTGGCATGTAGGTGGGGGCCCACATGTGCCACAAAAGGGTGGCATGCCCCACCCTCTTTGGAATCTCTTGTTTACTTTTCAGATAAGGTTAGTTTGATTTGTGGCATGTGGTCAAATCTTGGAAGGGATATATTGACCACATAGCTTTATCTATTTTGTAGCAAGTTTGTTTTAAAGAGATATGGTCAATTTGAATTGATATAGATCTTATTTTATCTATATTTGGTAGTATTTGTCTACTTGATATTATTTGATATATCCTTATGGAATATGCGACATGGATCGTGCAATTTTATAGAATGCATGATATTTATTTTATTTAAATATATTGATGGAAAAATGGTTTAAGAAAGGGGGATAATGGTTCATACACCTTTCATAATATTAATGGCCCATTTATGGAATGAATGACTCAGATCTCTCACCCCACAAGTCACCCTTGATCGACAGTTTACGTTCAATCTCACAAGAAGAAGCAAACTAAGGAAAACCCTAAGAAATCCTAATCTTATTCAAAGCCTATAAAAATAGATTGTCTCTACCCAAAAATATCTACACCTTATCTCTTGTACCTAATTCTCATTTTCTCTCTCATATCCCAAAAAGGGGGCACGCACCACTCTCTCATGTTTGATCTCTCTCTCTCTCACATATTGTGAAAGAACCTAAGGGTTTAGTTTATAGAGTTATTCTCTCCAATCTCTCAAATATGGATTTATGGCTAAGGGTTTTAGGGTTTAGCAAAAAGAGAATCCATCTCTCTCAAACTAGGTTACTAAGAGAATTCACCTAAAGTTTGAGTTTGTGTTCAAAGGAGTTCATGTTCCATTGGTGTGGCTTGGCTGAAATTTGCTTTCCCGATTCGAGATTGAAGCCAGACTGTTGATTTCGCGCCATTGGGTGGTAGTGACTCGGTGTGGGGTATAATAAGCCTGGTTGAGGTAATCTCTGGCACTCTTATTTTTTTGTTTATTGCAATCTTATCTTTTATTCTCAAACATAGTGCATAGTTGTTTCAATGGCATCAAGTTGTCAAGATATTGGTTTTAATGTTATGTTGATTTTATTTTGAAATTTATCTTATTATAATAAAGACCACCTGTAAGTGATCTTTTGCCAAAAGAAAGGGGTGAAAAAAAAATGGTATTCCCCGACAAAAGATCGCATAGGTCTTTCTTTCAGTTACGCTATAACGGCGGCCATGGACAGAAGCTCACGATCTTGACTGTTCTTTATGACTGAAGTCAAAAGACCTTATACTCCCGGTGGTGTATTCTTTTCATTTACTCCCTCGGGTAAATCCAATATAAGAGAATTTGAGATCCTTCAAATTTTGGCCAGGCGACTTGATGCAGTCGAGATTATCGCATTCGACTATTTAACACGATCAGATTACAATCGCAAGAAAACTAAATAAAATATAATTTAATTTTTTAAATGAATCTTTATTTTATTTTATTTTAGAAGGAATAAGTCTTTATTTTGGTAGGACTTTTTAACTGTCATTTTGAATGCGTCATTTTTATTGGTATATAAGTTTTAGTATTTTCCTTTAGAATTTTTGCCTTATGTGATAAGGACAAGACTATCTACTGAAGAAAGAATCGTGTTTATTAGAAGGGAAAGGAGTGCGTTGAAATAAATGATAAGGTGGTTTTTTATGCACAGATAACGCCAACCTTAAGAACGAGGGTGGGATGTGCTTTCTTTAATAACAAAGGTTCGTGCTTTGTAAAGGACAGTTGGTTTTGACGTGAATAACAAAAAAAAATTGCTTTAGAGAGTGTAGAGAGAGAAAAATGGGTCATTGTGTGTTTTTTTTAATACCTCTTATGCTTGTGGGCGGTTTTGGAATACTTGGGTCCGCACGTTTTATTTTTTATTTTTGTTATTCCCTTCTCATTTTTATTTCTCTCTCTAAAACGCAGTTAATTTTTCCGGTGTTGTTTGCTGGTAAATTTTATACTGCGTCAAGTAGTATCAGATATTAGATTCATATACGATTGCGTGCTCTTAACAAGCGATCATGGTTCGTGGACGTCCTTGACAACAAGGTGCTGGGAATAAGCCGATCCAGCAAGAGCGGAACTTCTGTAAGGTAGAGTTTAAAATTTTGAGAAAGCAAGGAGAAAAACTAATCCAACAACGCTTGGTGCAAAATCCAACCCCTAGACGCTCCGAAAAAGATGCATTTCTAGATTTAATAAAGAGAAATTATCAAAAATATATATTCATTTTCCTCAAATTGGAAAGAAACCTCCAACTTTCATAAGCCCCATCCACACCCTTTTTTTTAGCATTTTTTTTACTAAAATAGCTTTCACATTAGTTGTATTATTGTGAAGCCCTAGCATTAAGTATTGTAATGACTCCCCATTTTATACGACATTTTAAATTCTATGATAACTCGAAGTATTTTAAATGCCAAAATTGAGGGAAAAGGGTGCGAACAAAGTCTATGAAAGTTGAGGGTTTTTTTTCTAACTTGTCAAAAATTAAGGTATATTTCTGATAATTTCCCTTTAATCAACTAAAAAAATAAGATTTTAAGAAATCCCAAGACTTCAAGTGAACAACTAGAGGATAATACATTCGGGTCCATATTCCATATCATAGAAACACAGGTTTTTTATATCATATACTGAGAATGGGCAAGTTTCAGAGGTTTAATCCTCTGTTACAATTTACACAGCCCGACTTAGGCCGAATACCCTTGATTTGAACACAAAAGTACTGTGATATGAATTATTGTTCTTTGAGATCAGGCTTCAAGTCGGCTTGGTAATTATAATCTCTTTCTATATCAGATATAGCTCATAAAACAGTTATAGAAGGCACTCGTCCATGGCGATACAGTCATTTTCTATCTCTCTCTCACACTATCACGTTGATTCAATCATCGCAATCCAAAAGAATCGAACCCCTCTCCCAATCAAGGAAGTGGGTTTATACAGATTTATTAACTCTTTACCATAAAATCTTCAGTCATTATCCATCTACTGACCTGCATCCTCAAAATTACGAAGTGATAAGCACGAAAAGTGCCATCATCATACATCTTTTGATCGTACGTCTTCATTTTCTTAATTCAATCTTCAAAGTGATGAATATGTATTTCAAAAGCTCGTATAGGTGTCTACTGATGACAATCACACATGTCATTCAATGCTTATCATCAATTTGAGTTCATGGATCCCAGATCCAATAAGGACATCGTGTGAGAAACATCAGGGATTATGTTATCTTTTGTAAGTAAAGCTTCTGCAGCACAGTCTCGACATGTCTTCGTATTTTTTAATCATATTCATATGATAGATTCATTAATCATAGAATTTAGAAAGATGAAAGAAGACACAAATATGAACACAATGGTCTAAGTTTCACTCTAAATGGATCACGGATGAAAGAGATCTCGTTCGTCAAAGGTAAGCATATTTATGCTGGAAATTACTTCAGCAAAACCAATATGATACCAGTAGATTACAAGTGCAACCTCTTTTCAATAGAAAATATTTTAAATTTGAAATTTGTGAGTTGAAATAGGACTTAAATACGAACGCAACAGTCTAAATCTCACTTTAAATAGATCACGGATGAGCGAGATCTCATCCGTCCAAATTAACTTATTTATGTTGGAAATTGTATCAACAAGACTAGTGGATTGCGGGTGCAATCGCTTCCAAATGACAAATCCTTTGAATATGAAATTTGAAAAGGTGAGAGAGGACTCAGACATGAATACAATAGTCTAAGTCTTGTCTCAAATGGATCTTAGATGAGAGATATATGATCTGTCTAAATTATTGTATTTCTGTTGGAAACTGCATCAGCATAACCAGTGGATTGCTGATGCAATCGCTTCAAATGTACAAGTCAATAAATGTTGCACCTTTTAAGAATAATAAAGCGTTGAATCACAAATCCAACGGTTTAAGTTCCATGAGAAAATTCCTTATATCGAGAGAGAAATCTCAATTTTGGTGACTACGTGTTATCATGGCTGTAACGCATGGGGGAGAGAGCTTTTAAGACTCCAATTGTCGGGGCAATGTGGCTGATAGGTTAAGCCACCTCCGATTGATATGAAACTTTAGTGAGATAATCATAATGCCTCAAACATGAGTCCCTAAGAATCTCAGTTTGATTGCAAAACATAAAGCTCTGGGGTGTCAGTCAAGGCAGATCTTAACTGATGGTGAATATAGACATGGGTTAAGCCAAGTCCAAATATTGTCCAAGTTATATCATTCATGGACTTTAAATCATATGAGGCATTAGGGATTTACCTCAATATATCAACATATGACGGTGTTTCTCTTATGTTTCATCTATTAAAACCCCATATCCTTAACTGACGGGTTAATAAAGTCATATCACATCTTACCCAAAACTCCTCTAATATCCAATTGAGATGCATCCATGTACCATGGGAGTTTATGTATCCCAGAGTTTCGTCTCAGATTGAAACATCTTCATGATCTCTTGTCATAGATCTTATATTACGATATATATGCGTAACTAACAATGGATTTAAGAAAATATGTATATCAAACTGTATCAGGTTCCACCATATATCACATGGATATGTTTGGGACTTAAGAGTATATATATCATAGAACTTGTCTCACAATGAGATGATTTTGATATCTTCTATCATTGATCGTAAGTTAAACTTGAGCATGCTTAACTAACGAACTATTAGTATCATATCTTTCATTAGCCGTAAGTCATGACATATAAGGGTTGCTGTCGAGTTAGGGTTCCGAAGGCATATTGGGGCCCTTTCATATCACGAATCCTGAGCATATAATATTTTCATATCATGGGGAACATCTGAGCAAGTGTTATCAAGAACCATGCTCATATCTTATCGACTGTCTGTTAAGACAATTATCAAGCGTGCATTAACAACTCCACTTTATATTGGCATCTTCAATCTATCAAGCATTCGTTGGAACACACTTCGTCTCATATGTGACTAAAAACACACCCAAGAGCCCCGACACACTATGGTAACAATTGTGAGTTAGAAGCTAATTTTCGAGAACCCGTTCCATGCACATGCTCTGCTGTGAGAGCCCCATGTTCAAGATAACAGATATTGAGATCTAGGTATTAAAGTTGATCTATCGGAGTTTGTGGGTGGATTGCAAGTGGAAAAATTTATTGATTTGAATGATTCTATCGAGCGCATCTTCGAATAGAAAGAGGTGCCCGATGATAGGAAGGTTAAGCTCGTGGTCATTAAGCTTAAGAATTGTGCATCAGCATGGTGGGAGCAATTGAAAAAGGCTCAGGATAGACAGGGAAAATCGAAAATCTCTGATTGGAAAAAGATAAAGAAAAAGTTAAAGGAGTAGTTCTTGCCATTTAAATATACGCAAATGATGTTTCAACGACTTTTACCTTTCGTCAAGTGGGGCGGTCTATTGGTGATTATACTGAAGAGTTCCATCAATTAGTTGTATGGAACAACTTGTCTGAGACTGAAGAGTAGCTAGTTGCTGATACATAGCAAGACTGCGACAATCAATTCAGAATGTCTTAAGTTTACACCCTTTATGGACTATTTCAGAAGTCAGTTAACGAGCTTTAACAATAGAGAAACAACATTCTAGGAGCAGGTTCACAAGGTCAAAGACTGTAGGAAGTCGAATAGTCGTCTTGATAACAGCACGGAACTCATGATTGTGGCTGAGAACCTAGATGATGCTGATGTGTATGATAGTGATTCAGTTTATGATGAGGAGCCAGATGATGATGATCTTGTCTATAAAGATGTTGGAAAGTCCTTAGTTATTCGAAAGAGCCTATTAACGCTTAAGCAAAAAACTCAGGAGGATCGGTTGAGAACTAATATTTTTCACACCACCTGTACTATTGGAGGAACGATGTGCAAGCTTATTAGTGATAGTAGGAGTTGTGAGAATGTAATATCAGAAGATGCAGTCACAAAGCTCAAGCTCGGCACCGAGAAATACCCCATCCATACAAGCTCACTTGGCTCAAGAAGGGCAATGAGGTACGAGTAAAAGTACATGTCATGTTTTTTTCTCTATTGAAAAGAAATATGTTGTTGATGTATGGTGTGATGTGTTTGTCATGGATGCTTGTCATCCATTATTGGGTAGACCATGGCAATATAGTCATAGAGCTATACATGATGGGAGGAGGAACACATATGCTATGTGGGAAGGAAATAATAAAACTATGTTAGCTCCCATGATAGAGAAAATTACGCATATGTCTAAACTAGTGGAGGGTGTAAATTTACCCTCAATGGTTAGATTTATGCAGCAAGTTCAAGAGACTGGGTTAATGTTTGCTTTAGTTCATGATGAGGGTTTAGATTCCATTATTCCATAGGAGGTTAAATATCTGATTGAGAACTATAGTGATGTCATGCCAAATAACCTCTCGTCGAGTTCACCACCCATGCGGGATATACAACATCACATAAATCTCATTTTGGGGTCTAGCTTACCAAACAGGCCAACATATCGCATGAGTCCCAAAGAGCATGAGGAACTTAAGAGACGGGTTATGGAATTACTTAAAAGGGATTTTATCTAGGTTAGCATGAGTCCGTGTGCAATGCTTGCTATATTGACACCAAAGAAAGATGTTAGTTGGCGAATGTCTGTGGGTCATAAACAAAATCACTGTGAAATACCATTTCCCAATTCCTAGGTTGGATGACATGTTGGACCAACTTTTTGGAGCCAAGGTCTTTTTCTAAAATTGACTTAAAGAGTGGTTATCATCAGATACGTATTAGTGAGGATGAGTGAAAAATGAATTTCAAAACATAAGATGGTTTATTTAAGTGGTTGGTTATACCCTTTGGATTATCAAATGTTCCTAGTACCTTCATGAGAATAATGAACCATGTGCTCAGATCGTTTATTGGCAAGTGTGTTGTCATGTACTTCGATAACATATTAATTTGCAGCCCTTCATGTGAGACTCATATGCAACACCTCAAGGATGTTCTTGAAACTCTAAGGCAAGATAAACTATATGCTAATATTAAGAGATGCAGCTTCATGATAGATAGTGTGGTATTTTTGGGTTATGTTGTTTCTTCTGAGGGGATGAAAGCAGATCAATCCAAGTTAACGGCTATTCTTAAGTGGCATATTCCAGGCAACATACACGACGTCTGCAATTTCCATAATTTAGCTTCTTTTTGGAAGTGTTTCATCAGAAATTTAGTGCACTTAATTTCACTAGTTACATATTGTTTGAAAGTGTGAAAATTTCAATGGACTCCAGAAGCAAAGCAAAGTTTTCAATTGATTAAGAAGAAAATGCTAGAAGCACCTGTATTGGCCTTACTAACTTTGATAAAAAAAATTGAAGTTGATTGTGATGCATCAGGAGTTGGTATTAGTGATGTGTTAAGTCAGGAAGGAAAACCGATGGCATTCTATAGTGAAAAGCTCAATGGGTCCAAGGTTAATTATTCTACTTATGATGTTGAGTTTTATGCCATTGTACAAGCACTGAGGAATTGGATACATTATTTGTGCAACAAGAGTTTATTCTTTACTCAGACCACGAAGCTCTTGAATACATCAATAGTCAGCACAACTCAATAAAAGGCATGCTAAATGGGTGTTTTACTTGCAGGAGTTCACTTTTACCTTGAAGCATAAAGCAGATGTTCATAATAGGGTAGCTGATGCTTTGAGCAGGAGAGCTACACTACTTACCACTATGAAGATGAATGTAGTGGGATTTGATACCTTCAACTTGTACCAAGATAATTCTAAATTTGCAATAATTTTTACTGAAGTTTTAATAGGAAAGTGTGATGATTATTTTGTGGTGATGGTTTTCTCTTCAGATGCCTGAAACTATGTATACCAGGTTGCTCACTACGGGATAAGATTATCAGAGAGTTGCATAATGAAGGTCACTTTGGTAGTGACAAAACCATGGCCTTGGTATCTAAAGATTATTTTTGGCCCAAGATGTTTCATGACATTGATAGATTTGTAGACAAATGCCAAATGAAATACGCAGAATATTGGACTCTATACTCTATTACTAGTGCCATCTGCACCTTGGGACGATATAATTATGGATTTTGTGTTGGGGTTACTAAGATCACAGAGAGGCATGGATTTATTGTTTGTGATGGTCAACAGATTCTCTAAAATGACACACATTATTACCTGCAAGAAAACTATGGATGTTTCTAATTTTGCAAAAATTTATTTCAAAGATATTGTTCGATTGCATGGCATTCTAAAGTCAATCACTTCAGACAAAGATATAAAATTCATGAGTCATTTTCTAAAGATCTCTATGGAAGTTGATGAGAACTGAGTTATGTCTTAGCAAAGCATATCATCCACAGATTGACGGTCAGACAGAGGTAGTGAATAAGGGCTTAGGAAGTTTATTCCGTAGTTTGGCAGGAAACAAGCCGAAGTAGTGGGATTTGGCTTACCTCAAGATGAATTTGCTTTCAACAGGTCCCAGAATCGAACTACTCAGAAGAGCCCATTTGAAGTTTGTCTATGGAGATAATCTAAGCAGTGTACTAGATTTGACTCCTATATCTCATGCAAGGAAATTTAGTGGCAAGGCAGAAGATTTAGCTAACCAAATCAAAGACATTTATGAGTAGGTTAAGAAGCAAATTGCAGTCAGTAATGCAAAATACAAGGTTGTTGTGGATAAGCATCGTCGCAAACAAGTGTTCGAAGTTGGAGATTATGTGTGGGCTATTTTGACCAAAGACAAATATCATGTTGGGGAGTATAACAAGCTCAATAATCGGAAGATCGGGCCATGCGAAATTCTAAAGTAGATCAATGACAATGCTTATAAGTTAAAGCTACCAAGCCACATACAGACTTCTGATGTTTTCAATGTCAAGCACTTAATTTCTTATGCTGGAAATGGTTATAGTGACGAAGAGCTTAACTCGAAGACGAGTTCTCTCCAACCAGGGGAGGATGATGCAGTCAAGATTTATCCCACTCGACTATCTGGAGTGATCAGATCGTGATCACAAAAAGACAAAATAAAAGATGATTTAGTTTTTTAATGAGTCTTTATTTTTATTTTATTTTAGAAGGGATAAATCTTTATTTTGGTAGGACTTTCTACCTCTCATTTTGAATGCGACATTTTTATTAGTAGATAAGTTTCGATGTTTTCCTTTAGAAGTTGTCTTATGTGATAAGGATAAGACTATCTACTAAAGAAATGATCGTGTTTATTAGAAGGGAAAGGAGTTTGTTGAATTAATTGATAAGGCGGTGTTTTATGTGGAGATAACACCAACAAAGGTTCGTGCTTTGTAAAGGACAATTGGTTTTGACATGAATAACAGAAGCTTTTGCTTTAGAGAGCGTAGAGAGAAAGAAAGAAGCCCTTGAGGTTTTTTTATTTACCTCGTATACTTGTGGGCTGTGTCAGAATACGGATCCGCACGTTTTGTTCTTTTTTCTTGTGATTCCCTTCTCATTTTTATTTCTCTCTCTAAAATACGATTAATTTTTGCCGGTGTTGTTTGCAGGTAAATTTTATATTACGTCATGATCTCTTTGACCCGTGAGTAAATTTCTAAAGGGATTATCTACAAAGAGACTAATTATCTTTTTGTACAAGCAGGTCACAACTATTTCTACTCATTAGATGTCAAATTGGATGATTTGGGGTAAGTCATGCAAAACCCAATTTTTTTTTTTTTTTGAAATTGTGTCTAATCAATGATACTTTTACAATCATCTATTTTGAAATTTAAAGAATAAGAATAATTGCGACCTCCTCGTACAAAATGTAAATAGTTTCTTTAAAGGCAGTCCCATTTCTAAATTGAACTATGTATTAAAAGAAAATAATACTCGAGATTGAACTCAACGCCTAATTTTTGAAGGGCATGTTCTAAGAGTAAGAAAAACTCAAACTTCAAATCTTTTCTTTTAAAATAATTATCTAGCGATTCTTAGATCGTTCCCAATATTTTAGAATGAAAAAATTCTCTATAGATTAACCTCCTAGAGTGTTAGTTGCTTGAAATGGGATTGCTAAACATAGTGAAGCCAAAAGATATTCTACTCCTGTATGAGTAGAATGTTCATTTACTCCTTTGGATAAAAGCCTACTTAGAAATAATTTAGGACCCCAAAATTTGGGGATCTAACCTATTCAACCTATAGATTAACCTCAATAAAAAAATTTCTAATTTTACCTTCTATGTACTTGAAAAAAATAATGTTTTAACATTGAATAGATTTAAGAGTCAAAAAACTCAAATTTCAATTTTTTTTTTTGAATAATCAACTAGTACTTCTTAAGCAGTTCCCAAAATTTTAGATTGAAAACAATCTTCCCAAGTAAGTGCTATGGCCAAGGGGTTAGAAGTAAACTTTGCTCCTGAGGGAGCATAGTACACGTGCTCATTAGTGAAAAGATAAAGAAATTTTTTACTAATGAGCATGTGTTTTGCCATAGAATTATATACTATGGGACCATTTATCTATGTTACAAGAATGTCACAATTATTCCTAGCTATTAGATGTCAAATTAGATAGCTTGGGGTATGTCATGAATTTTAAAATGTTTTTTTTTTTTTAACTTTGAGTTTAGTCAAAGACAATCTTACAACCATCCGATTTGAAATGTGATAGATAAGAGTATTTGTGACCTCCTTGTGCCAAAAATGAATGGTCTTTTTTAGTATTTTTCCTTGTATCATTAGTTGTTGTCAAATACGTTGGGCTTGAGCTAGGTTTCAATCGAGCTGAACTCAAAAGTGATTCACAACTTGTGGAGCTGGCTTAGTCCGCATTTATCATTGAGATCTTAGCTTGAGCCTAACTTGGGCTAGCTAGAAATGTTAGGCCAGACATGAGCCTAATTGTGATGATATACCTATCTAGAGGAAAAAGCTTATTTCAAGTGCCAATTTTATACTAGAGAAGTAATGTGCACCTCAAAATCCACCCAAAAAGGCATTTGAAAGACCCTACCATTGATATCTTGACCTCAAGATATATAACTATGAAAAAAAGGAATTCAAATATTAAAAATAACACATATTGTACCACATAATCTAGACGTCTATCTTTAAGTATTTATAGATTTACTTGATCTAACTATCTTTGGATCTTTGAATTTCATAAGAATAAAAATAGATTTTTAGGCCATCATGAAAATTTCCGACATAAAAACTACATCTTTTAGCGAGACTCATAGAAGGCATGACCACTTGGCTACCCTACTCATGGACATAGTAATACGTGAAAGATAGTAAGAGTTCCACCGTATAGTTTTCCTTAAATTAAACAAGCAGCCTCCAAACTTCATGCAGTTTATTTCTTATAATGGTACCCTAATCATGGATGTAGTACTACAATTAAAGATAATGAGAACACCTTGTTATATATTTTCTTAAACTAAACAAGCTGCCTAGAAACTAAAGGTAGTTTACTTTATATTTGTGCCCTAATCGTGGATTTAGTAATAGAAAAGTAAACAATAAGAAAATTTATCTTTAGTACAAGGTGGTCACAATTAATATTGATAATTAGATGTGAAATTAGATGGTTGCATTTATTTCATTGACCAAGCTTAAAGTTCAAAATAAATTTTCTTGAACTTTACGTTACACCCAAGCTATCAACTTTCACATCAGACAATCATAAATAATTCTGACCTATTTGTACCAAAGGTAGACAGTCTCATTGTATATGATCCCATAATGGAATATATTGAAGATAATGAGAGCATCACTCTTTATAGTTTTGCTTAAACTAAATGACCTGCCTAGAAACTTCATGTTATTTATTTCGATATTTGAATATAAATAATAAGAAGTAGACAATAACGATAAACATAAGATAGATTTTTTAGAGTAATAGCCGCCCAAATCATCATTTGTTATCATTTCATAGTAAGCTCAAATATTGGTTTTGGTGTTCGGTTTTTCCCATGCTTCATGTTGACCATGTTATTTTCTTTCATTTGAATATTTGCTTCTTCTCTTTCATTGTTTCAGTTAAAGCTAGGGCTTGCCTTAGTTTTCACCTTCTTTGCTCCTTCAGTTTATGGATGAGTGAATCAATGTCCATACCCTTTTCTTCTGCGAATCTCGAAGAGTGAGAGATGAGTATGGCATATTCATTGCTCTCAACTGAAGAATAGGATTTTCTTAAAAGTAGTTTTCATTCGTCAAGTATGTCAACGTTTATATATTTAAGTGGTCCAGTAAGTTGTAAGTGCTCTGCACTTTTTCTCTTGGGCCAAGTCCGCAGGATTAACGGCACTGTCTTAAAAAATAGGTGATCAGGATATGAGCTAGCCTCGCTGGATTGAGAGTCGGACATGCTGATTTGGATCCCATAAAATGTTGGGAATCAGTCAGTTTCCCCATGAATCGGTTGGTTTTGGCCGGTCTGTATTGGTTATCTGACAGAACCGACCAGTTATGTCAGAGAAACGGTGTGAACTAGTTCTGCATTTTTTTTAATTTTTTAGCTCTTAATCATTGAACTAGCTGATTTTGACTAGTTCTAGCGGTTCTCTAACAAAATCGACTGCCTTCACTTAATTTTTTTTTAAAAAAAATTAATGTTTTTTAAATTGCTAATCCACTAAACTGGATTGGTTAAACTGCGATCTAGAAAGTGTAAAGCATCCATCTTAAACATGGATGCAAGTAGGTGTTCCATCTAAAAACAATGGAAACCAACAGTCCAAATGTTTTCTTACTAAAACTATTATTTTTAATTTTTAAAATTTATTTAGTAATTCATATTCATGATTTTCATGCTAGAGGTTACATTTCCTTAAAAATTAAGTCTTAAAATTCATCTCAAAAATAGATTTATTGAGAGGCCCACATTTCTCCGATCCCCCTATAAAAGTCCTTTTTTTTTTAATTTTAACCAAAGAAAATTAGAGATGGCCCCCTACAGAAAAACAAATCGCCTTGGTCAAATTTGTATATCGAAATTGAGCTATTTTTGTGCTTTTCGAAAAGATATGGCATCCTGTACAATCTAAAGCCTAATTTAGTCCAAGAACAATTGTTTCATGCGGGCTGGACCGACAACATTTCTACAATATGTGGTCCATATGCATAAAGCATCCCTCTTAAAGATGGATGCAAATAGGTGTAAGATGAATGCAAATAGGTGGACAATCTAAAAACAATTGTAACTAACGGTTCAAATGTTTTCTTAATATAATTATTATTTTTAGTTTTCAAAATTTTTTATTTATTTATTCATATTCATGATCTTTATGATAAAGATTATATATTCTCTAAAAATTAGGATCAAATTATATTATATTATATATATATATATATATATATATATATATATATATATATATATATATATATATATATATATATATATATATATATATATATATATATATATATATATATATATATATATATATATAAAGAGAGAGAGAGAGAGAGAAAAAAAAAAAACCTAAAAAACGTTGTCCGTGACGTTTTATTAAATGGACCTGCAACAGACGGCGGGCCGTCCGTTGGGGTTCCGCGTGAGTTTTTTACCGTCACGGACCTAGCATGTCCGTGGCAGTACATGCTAGGTCCGTGACGGTAAAAAACTCATGCCACCTGATTTTTTCGAACGGTGATGCGCCTATGGGCTAAAACACTGTTCATTTTCGCCCATAAACATTGCGTAAATGCTTCATATATATATATATAGCCAAGCCCGCATTTCTATAATGTGTTGCCTGGACGCATGCTAACCGCGTCCCTAATCCAGTTAGGATGAGTTTTGAAAGGGTTATGGATTGAACGCTACATTTAACGCTTTTGAATTAGACTAAAACAGGTTGAGGATAATGGGGTTTAAGGTCGATGAGGATCCGTAAATATTTAGCCAAAATTAGGGGGTTTACAAACCTAATAACCATAGGGAACTACAACGTACAATAATTTGGCACCCAAAACCCTTGGAATTAAAATATAAAAATCCCCATACAAATCTAATCTAAATTGGACTAAATTTGAGTTAGATTATAGAGTACTTCACAAGCTTTGTAAATGTCCAAAACTATTGTTCAAAACTACTCATTCCGATATACCGTTTGAAAGTTATGGCAACATACTAAAATTGATAGAAATTTTAAAGAAACTAAAATTGATAGAAATTTTAGTTTAATCCCTCTGCACACAAAATGTAGATACACATACCAAAGCATGGAGGCACAAACACAAGTGTCTGCGCAGACACAATATGTCGCTACATGAGTGAGTAATGACTTCCCTTGGGACCCCGCTTGCCTTTGGGGCACTCTAGAAGTGTCCTCGAGTTACTTTGACCCTAGAAATATGAGATTTTAAATTCAAAATACCCTTCGATCAGATCAAGCCCTAAACTCCAAAATAACATTCCTTCTTAAGCTGAAAATTTGAAAAAACTAAAGAAAACCTACTTTGTCTGGGACCGTAACTTGATATTATGGATAAAATTTTAGTTCCAAAGTCCTTCTCCCAAATGGATTTTGGTGAGAGATGATGGAAATATGACCTATCAAGGCCTAAATTCCGGTAGTCTCTCATTCAGTGGGAACGATTGAGATATTGAAATCTTGACGTCTCGCGAAATGAAGTCCAGATTCTTTTACCCCGATTACGCATGAGGCATCGAGAGTTCACGTGTTGAGAAAACAATTTCTTAATGAGGTGTGAGGGTCACATCCTAGTCAGGATTTTATATATTAGCCTCATGTTTAGCTGCAATCGGCCAGGGCTTGGAGAATCCAAATAAGAAAAATAGAACCCGAGTACTTATTGATTATTCACCTTGTATGTAATAGTCAAGACTTATGGGACATAAGTCCGTATCCTGACACAAGACCATTGCATGACATGTGCATTTTCATTTCGTATGAGAAGCTACTCTTCCAAATGCATTATCCGAGTTTGGAAGAGCCAGTGCACATGTGCTTTGAGAGGACCCCTGTAATTAAGTTAGATCATGTCCCACAGGGATACACCTGTAATCCATTGAGAGCCGAATGATCGGAAGTTCTGGCTCAGTGGCTTTGATGTGACCAGTTATGTGTCTCTACTTTAAACTGTGGAACATAGGTATATTGGGTTGATCTAAGACTCGACGGAACATCATTCGGGACGAGCCCAATAGAGTACTCTGATTCCTGTATTTATTAGGTTGAGATCTTATTATACCTTTTGTCCAATTTTATAATGATGAGAAAAACCTAATAATTTCTCAAAAATATTTTAAATATTTATTGTGAATTTTAGAGAATTTTTCAGAATTTTATTTGCTAAAAAAATGAGGGTTTTCAAATTGTTTGACTCAAATTCTACTTTAGTCCTGACCTGATAGTATCATGTGGCGCCCGAGTGGTCATAGGGCTGCCACTTGGCACCCCACGCCTAACTCTAGGATCACCGCCCAGTGGATACTGATCCTTAGGAGGGGATTAGATTGGCACTTGGTTTCTTGTTTTTTAAGGGGTTGTATTATGGTGTCTTGTTATATATTGTTATATTTTGTTACATAATATAATAAATTAAGACCTTCTTTTTATCACATGTTTTAATTAACTCACAAATGGGTCATGCATGGCATGTGTAAAGTTTAATTAATTAATTTATTTGATATTAAAGAGAAAATGTATTTTCAAATTTGAGTTGAAAAATATCTTCGTACACATGTGTGAATGAGACATTATCTTTAAATTGATTGGTTTTAAATTTTAGATCTACAAAATGATTGACTTTGATAAAGTAGAATATTTTCACATGTGTGGGCTTCACCAATTACTTTTTTGCCCTTTAAGCATTGTAGTTATTTACTGTAATGCATTATTTAAAAAAAACTAAGGGTATTTTTGTAAGGGCATATTGGATACAATTGGAACAAAACATGGGCCAGTGACAAAGTGGTAACGTGACATAACTTAAAGTTAGGTTGAGTTATAATGGTGTTAAATCTCATCCCTTCATCCTAGTGGTTAGATGGGGATGTGTGGCTCGGTACATTAGCATCTCATGTGCCTTTGGATTAGGGCATCAAGGGTGTTGATTGAGTCCAAGGTTACACCCATGTTATAAAAAGCACATCATGAGATCTCAACCCTAACTATCTTAACTCTTGAACCATTTTGGAAAATTGTTGCTCCCCTCCTTCTTCTAAGGTTTTGTGAGAGAAAATTGAAACGAGAGAGCTTTTAGAATTCCTTTAAAGGTGATATTGATGGTGATCCTCGTTTCTTATGCTTAAGTCCATAATGTACCTTTATCAAGGTAAACTCCATTGAATTTTCTTTTATCATAAGATCATATTCTTAGCATCTATAGTTGTTAGAGTTTTGAATTTAGAAAAGTTTCTTTGATCTTAGAATCCCCATTTGATAATCTTTTTCATCATGCTTATTTATAGTGTGGTCTTTCATGAGTTATAGCCTACATGCATGAGAATCCATGATCATGCATAGTATCATTTGATTACTTTGCTTCAAATTCATTAAATAATTTAGTCTTAGAGTGTCACTCAATTTTCGAAACTTTTTCATCACATTTTTACCTATGGGGGTTCATAATCTTTCCATACAATACTGTTTTGGTGGTTCGAGGGACCACAGTGTGTAGTTTAGTTATAACTTTATTGTTCTTTATCCGATTCGATTCAAACCATTTGCATTCTATTTTAGATGATAATTCCAGTGTGTTGAGATATTAAGAAGTGATTTTAAAGTGTGTAATTGCTTTCCATTTTGATTAGACCTTATTGTGAGATTTAACCACTTTTGTACAATTTGAATGGACAAAATTAAGTCCTTATATGGTCCGATTGCGTGGCCCCGACACAAGGGGTTCCAAACATGGCTTCCCTATTTTAATTTGAGATTTTAATTCCTTGTTTAATTGATTTTATTCCTTAGAATTTTGCTTTGTTTAGATTAGTTGCATGATGTATTTAAGATTGGAGACATAGTTTATGTAATTTGTGTTATGAAATTGTAATTCTTAAGTTAGTTTTGCTTTATATGTAATTACCCCATAAGGGGTTGGTATTTGAGTTTATTTACAGTGGTTATACAATGCTAGAAATGGTTATAATTGTTATTTAAAGGATTGTAATTTATTCACGTAGCTTGGTTTTTAACAAGTGGCTTGTTGAAGTTGCCCATTTTGCCTTGTTTTTTGGCTTGAAAATTTGCTTTAGTCTTTGTATCCACTATCAAGAAATGCTTGTAAACATTGGTAGACACATAGTTAGCAAGTCGTGAATAATAATACATTTGCAAATCAAAACATAAGTGATAAATTAGTATTGTTCCAAAAAAGAGGAAGAAAAAAATGGGTAAGAAATATAGATTGCTAAAATTAGGTAAATTAAAGAATCATGAATTTCAGATTTGACTAAATAAAATTATGATTTGCAATTGTTTTAAGGGTACACTAAAGTGAGCAATAATTTTATACCCTTACCTAATATTTTGAGGTATTACTTGACCATTGTTTGTCTTATTTTTTGCTAAATAAAATAATGATACTTACTTTGCTATCACGACACAAAATATTAAACATAGAATAAAAGAACAAAAACAATGTTAAACATAACAATTATATTAACAAATAGCAAGAACTACAACCCAAGGTATAGGATTACTGTTAGAAAAAAAAGAAAAATATAAGCTCCTCAATATAAGACTATAGTTAGGACTGTTAATGGGCCCGAGCTAGTCATGGGCTTTCTGTCCATTAGTTTCAAGTCGGGTTTGGGCTATATGTTAGCCTATGGGCCGGGTACGAGCACGGGGCAAGCTTGGTAGGCCCAAAACATTTTGGGGTAGGTCCGGGGCAGCATAAAATCTAGGTGGATCCAAGCTATAATCCACCGAATCTCATGATTTCATATTGGAAAAGTATATAATGAAACCATTTACCTTTGGTACAAGGTGGTCACCGTTATTCTTGAACATTGATATGAAATTGGGTGGGCACATTTATTTTATTGACCAAGCTCAAGGTTCAAAATAAATCTTTTCAAACTTTGTGACACACCTAAGCTATCAGTTTTTATATTGGATGGTTGTAAGTAATTGTGACCTTCCTATACAAACGGTAAATGGTCTCATAGTATACAATCCATCTTGTATGACCTAGTCAAAATCATATCATATTTTCTTGGACAAAACCTATACAGAAGATTTTTGAATCTTTTGAAAAAGTCAGATTGCTTAAGTGCCAGTTTGGATGTACCCAAAGTTGCAATATTTTGGATTGCAATTCAAAATTCTTGTGAAATAGATTTGAACCGTTTGGACAACCTCAAAATTTTGTTAAATTTTTAGATTGAAATAAAAAATACTGCAGGGTCAAGGCAAAAGTTACCGTAAAAAAAAAAAAATTCAAGTCAGACTTGAATTTTTTTTTATGAAAGTGCAACTCTCTCACCCCCGTGCAAACCTCAACCCGTGACCCAACAACTCCGTGATACCTCACAACCCCAAATCTACTCTCTCTATGAAACAAAACATTTTCATTTTCTCTCTCTTTGAAAAAACACTCAAGCCGTGACAGCCCTAGGTGACATCTTTGTAAAGCCAAAACCCTTTCTCTCTCTACAATAGGCGAGCCTTTTCTCTCATACCACACCCATAGAAAACCCCTTATCTTCATGAATAAGGAGAAGCTCGGGTTGTAAAAAAACCAAAGAAGCTCAAGCCCCATCTATGGCCACCCTAAGAGGCATCACGAGCCTTTTCTCTTATACCACACCAATGGAAACCCCTTCTCTTCATGAATTAGGAGAAATTCGGGTTGCAAAAAACCAAAGAAGCTCAAGCCCCATCTATGACAGCCCTAGGCGAGGTCTTTATAAAGCCAATGCCCTTCTCTCTCTACAAAAGGCAAGTATTTTCTCACCCATAGGGAGCCTTTTCTTTTCATGAATAAGGAAAAACTCTGGTTGCAAAAAACCAGAGAAGCTCGAGCCCTATTCATGGCAGCCCTAAGCAGCATTTTTGTAAAGCCAAGGTTATTTCTCTCTTGGATAGCCTTTTCTCTCATACCACGCCCATGTGAAACCCCTTCTCTTCATGAATAAGGAGGGTTGCAAGTTTGCTTATTGTATGAAAGCAAATTTTTTACTACTGCGAGACATACAAGAAAAACTTTTGGATCTGCAAGAGAATTTTGGAAGGGTAGAATGCGATTTTGTTTATAGTATGTTAACTCTATCCAAACAATCCAACATAACAATGAAAAAAGATGGCAATGTTTCTTTAACCGAAAAAAGTTTATATAAGGATGCTACCTTACAATGTAGAACTATGAATGCCCCTGAAAAATCCATCAAAAAAAGTAGTTTTAATGTTGAAAAACCCTTTGATTGATGATCTCGACATCAAGATGTATGACTATGAAAAATTTAAAAATTTTAAGTCTCAAAAATAGTGCATTTTACAACATATTATCTACAACGTCCATTTTCAAGATTTTCTTATGTTTATATATCTACTTGATTTTAACCATCTTTGAAATTTAAAATTTTATAATTGGATATAAAAATAGATTTTGAAATAATCTTAAGAGCATTTTACATCAAAATTATATACCTTGAAGGTGCACCTTACCTCACCCTTCTTAACCAAGAAAACTTAACGAATTTTTTTCAATGCGAAGGTTTAAATTTTTTTTTTTTTCTAAAAGATCGACTCGCCGAGTATGCGCGGGACTTCGCCCGTAAATAAAACGCCGCCACTCAAGCGTAATTTCAAAAATTACAAAACGGAGCGGACACTATAAATACCTAAGCTTCCCGCCGCATTTGATTCATTTGATGCGCCTGGTTCTGGCGCTCTTTTCGTCTCCAGTATAAGGCTGCTTTTCTCTCTACAGGGTCTTCTTCTTTTAATCTAGGGCTTCTCTCTCTCTCTCGAGAGGAATTTTATTTTCCTTATGATGCAGAAGCTTAATTCTTCTGGTTTGAGGTCTCTGGATCAGTTCACATCACTACCTGGAACTTCGAGATTCTTCAATAACCCTTCACGATCTTCTCACGAAGTTGCATCAGTAGGAAGTTTTGCAAATCTTAAGCTTACTGCAGGTTTTCGCTCTTTCCTTCCTCATCCATTATCTCTCTATGTAAAACATCGGAAACCCCTTCCTCATCCATTATATCTCTCTGTAAATCATCATATTAACATTTATCTCTGTTTCCCTCTCTATATCTATTTGATTTCAGAGAAGCTGGTTCACGATCAAGCCTGCGCCAAAACAGACCTTGAATTTGCAGTAAGATAAATTTGTTTCCTTCGCTGCTCTCATGAAATAATCTATTCTGGCATAATTTATGTAAAGTGCCTGTATCTTCTACTTGACACTTCCAATTTAGGCTTAGATTGCAGTAACGCACTATTTTACTAAAACACTGAAGGATTTTTAAAAAAACTGAAGCTTATTAACTGCAATTTATGTAGAGGAGTGGAAAATTTTGATTAAAGCCCCCACACTTGGAAATATAGCATCTCCTTTTTATATTATGCTGAAATACAGGCAAATAATTTGGAGATTTGTGCCCCCTTTTAGGGTAAAATGATCAAAATAATCATATGAATGATTCATCATACATAAATCTTGAATTGATGTGAAAATTGACAACGTTTGATCTCTTGTGTTATAAAACATGTATATGTACATAGGTTTCTATTATAAAATGTGTACTCCACTTAAAAATATCGAATTCTGGTTTAGAATCATTTTGAGATATGATTTTGACCAAGATGTAGGTTAGTCAAGCAGGAATTCATGTATATCTACTGTTCCTAAGATCAATAGTTCTGGTTGGATGAATCTTACTTAAGAGAACCTGGTATATGTGGCAATGCAAAGGAGAAATGCTTAAATACTCTCAAAATCTTCGTTGAAATCATGATAATACAGATACTAAACTGGAATGTAGAAGAGTTATGCCTGAGTGAATGGGTTCTTATGTGTGAAAATGTTCAAAACTCAGAAGAAAAGTTAAACAAATCATGGTTAACAATAATCTGAGCTCATTCTCCTGTCTCAAGGCACATATATTCAGCATAATGCCATAATATGTTTCAAAAATACCAAATTTTTTATTTTATGCCTCTCAAGTTAGGGTTGCAGGCCACTATTATATGCTGATTATATGGAAATGTGAAAGAATTAATCAGGTAATCATGGACATTTAGTTTGCAATGGATCAATGTATGGAAGATAAAGAAATTTCAAAGAAAAACCTAAGTCTCATTCTTTTACAGGCTGATGTTATAAAACAAGTTCTGTTTGGTGTAATTTATTTAAAGGAACTGTACATTCTACTCAACTTTGGAATCAAGGATAATAATCATGATAGGATGCTCCTTGTACTGAAATATAGAAGTTTTATGCATAAGCATGTGGGACTTTAGTGTACAATTGACTGAAAGCATCGAGTGGAATTGGAGCAGAGAAAATCTTAAGTTCAGGATTGAGCTTGTTGTTGTGGCAAAATGAGTAAGTTGGAATTTATGTAAAAGAACTGTGTATTCTATTGAAAACATCTAATGTGCTTTACCAACATCATTTGTAAGGTTTCTATACTGAGATATGGGTGAACTAATAAAAATTTCACAAGAATTTAGCCTTGGTTTCCCTTCAAATCTCTACTCCGCAGCCTTAAGAACCTCTCATGGTTCATGATCATCATTAGAGAGGTTTTGAGGAGATCCTCTTAAAGTGCCTTTAATGTTTGAAGGCACTTTTATTATTCAAACTATCGTAGTAAGTAATTACGATAATACCCAATATGGGTGCCTTGCGTCTGGTTTTATAACATCTAGTCTGGCCTCTACAATTATTTTAGGAAAACTGAAAAGAAATCCATTTCTATTGATGTCTTACTGAATTACATCTCGGTTAATAAAGAAACTGAAGCACAAGACTAGGGAATAGTCATTCATGTTTCATAGAAGATTGCAGAAAAGAAATGTGGAGAAGTGAGAGCATGGGGTGCACAAGGATAATACAGTGAGTCTTAGAGGGTTCATTGCCGTCCAAAGAGTATTGGAAATATGATATGTAATTTAACAAGATAGAAGACATCCTGTGCAAATGGATGTTAAAATCTGAGTTCATGTATCCAACTATCACAGAAAAAAGATTTAGAGATTTCAAATTGCTTGAGGGAGGTCAAGGACTGATAATTACCTGCAAGTCAATGAACAGAATTGCACTAGAATAAAGAGAATGAATTAAATAGTTGGAAAAGAAGAAATTCATTTCAAGGGAAGATTAATGCATGTGAAGATTTTTCAAATGAATAATGTGAAGTTTCTGTTGAGATGCTAATGAGAGAATTAATTGCTTACATTCAAATGAACTCTATGGAATACAATAAAAACAGCCACCATTGGTTTGTGAAAAGAGAAGTAGACAAGAAGGTAGGGGTGTAAATAGATTGGATCAGGTGCGGGTCAACCTGAACCCGACTGGGTCCTTGTTTGATCCCAACCCAACCCGGGCCCTGGTCAAGTCCCCGTCCAATAAGGTCCAGGCCAATTGGACACAGCAGGTCAGGTTTGTACGGTTTGAGAGAGTATATAAATTATATTTAGTATGTATATATGTGTGTGCATGTGTGTGTGTGTGTGTGCGTGCGTGCGTGCGTGCGTATTCCATTCCGCACTCACACATCAATAGAATAGCGCTTCTCCACTTTGTGGGTAGGCTTGGCACTATAGATTAAATTAATTTCGTTTCTTTTGTAGTCTGGGTGGTTTGTATTTTTATTAATAAAATAAATATTTAAGATAGTTTTAAATGTTTTCTGTATTTACTTGAGGCAAATAAAATTTTTGGATCTCAATCCTTTTCTATGGGTTTTTCGTAGGAGGGACAATATTCACAAGATGTGCCCAAAGTCTTACTAGATTCGAAAACCTCGCCGCCTCTCTGAAGCGGTAAAGGAGGCTGTTGGGCCTCGCAAGAACAGAAATTTAGGTTGAATTTTTGTTGAAAAGATCTCTTCTGAGGACATCTTTTTTTGTGGTCCCACTGGTTTATAATCATCACCTAGATAAATAAATATAAAAAATATTTAACATCTAACTTTTTACTAACTTGAACACCCAAGTTTACATTGGCCAGAGTCATGACTCATGAACAATATCCTAATTTGGTCATTGTTTGAGGAAGCAAATAGGTAGTTTGTGCCCAAAGGAACACAATGCAAATATCCGTTGCTTCTTTATGTTCATGGTTGTCGTCTCTTTTGTCCTCTTCCTTGGTAATAATGTAACACTTAACAATATAACATATTATAATAGAATATAATATATTAAAACAACAATACATTATAAGGGCAGTTTGCATACGGATGCATCCGTAGGTGTAGAGGTAAGGTGCACCTTCAAATTTTATCATGGTATATAATTTTGATGTAAAATGTTCTTAGGATTATCTCAAAATCTATTTTTATATCTAATTATAAAATTTTAAATTTAAAAAATGGCTAAAATCAAGTAGATCTATAAACAAATGAAAATCTTGAAAATGGACGGCGTAGATAATATGTTGTAAAATGCACTATTTCTGAGACTTAAAATCTTTTTATTTTTCATAGTCATACATCTTGATTTCGAGATGATCAATCAAAGGGTTTTTCAACATTAAAACTTCCTTTTTTGATGGATTTTTTAGGGGCATCCGTAGTTCTACATTATAAGGTTGCATCCTTATATAAACTTTTTACATATTAAAGAATGAAGGTGTGATGCCATTCCATTATCAAATATCTTGCTAGTTTATGTTCACACTGTGGTTATTAGGGACCATCACCTCTTTTCAGAAAATCCATTATAAGGTAGCATCCTTGTATAAACTTTTTCCATATTATAATCTATTATGTAATATTAGATAATATTGTAATACAATAGTTAAATAATTTGTAATGCAAGGAATTGAAATAGGAAACTTTTGGTTTAAAATTTTTATGAAAAGTGATATGGTTATGTTTTTTTATTCTGCAAAATGTGAATTATAACTTTAATTATTTTTTTTTGTAAAAAAAAGATTCAGAACAACTGGAACTTTACTTCACGAATAGCATAGGGAAGGTTTCAACTATTGGATTAATGTTGCAGAACTCAAAGCTGAAAAAGTTTGCAGAGCAGATTCATGCTTTGGAGGCAAAATTACAAGACGCAAGCAATGAAAATGCAAAACTTAAAGTCAAACAGAAAGAAGACTCAAAGCTTTGGAATGGATTGGATTCAAAACTCTCTTCAACTAAGACACTATGTGATCAACTCACTGAAACTCTGCAGCACTTGGCTGGTCTTGTTCGAGGAGGTAATGTTTTCTATCAGATGTTTTGTGAATATTGATTCTTAATTTTCCAAACGTTCTTGCCTACATATGTACATCGAAAATTCTGGGGAAAGGTAACATATTAGGATGCCGCTTGTTGACAATACTTAAAGCTGATGAGGTCTGCTCAGTTTTAGTTTTCTTGAAAATGATTGGGTCATTTCAATGTATTACAAAATAGCGAAAGCACTATCTTTAGAAAGAATCAGTTTATATTCTTCATCTGGTTGGTATTGCTTGTGCTTGTTACTGGTAATTTTATTGATTCTAGAGAATTTTAGTATTGTAAAATACGGAAAATATGGGAGGAACAGAAGAAGAAGTGCTTTCAAATATTTTCTAATGGCGGTGTGAGGCCTGAGGAGAGGGGAGTGGGTAACCTTGTCCTTTGAGTTCTGAAGTTTTCAGATTCATGGAAATATAGAAATTTGACTCAAATTAGCCCTGCCTTGGTTGGCGTGCCCCAAGACGGTCATGGCTGTCCCAAGCCAGGGTAAAGGAGGAGGGTTGTGTAGGGCAGCCAACATAAAACTTTAACGAATCTTGTCATTAATCCTGAGCTTATGAGTAGAATGGTAGAACAAGATTCATGTAGCCAACCCCAAATAGTTGGGATAAGGCTTAGATGATGATGATGATAGAAAATTGACTCAAATTGACAATATCATCCCAGTATTGGTGCATAAGTTACTAATATTGGTTTCTTTATACTTTCTTGTGTTAGATGTGCTTTTGTCGATGACAAAAGTTTTGGATGGTGTATCTATTGCTCTTGTTCCTTTGGCTTTGATTTTGATTTCAATGATTGGCTCAGATATGAAAATAACCTGTTGATGTGCTTTTGTCTAACAGCTGAGGAAGATAAAAAATTCTTTGAGGATAAGCTGTTAGAGAACTCAAAAGCTTTTGATGGTTTGCATTTCCAATTGAAGGACTTTTCTTTGAAATTGGATTCTGCTGAGGAAAGAATCAGACATGGTGAGTTCTCTGTATGACTATTCCCTTCTCATATACCAATTATTAGCAACCAGCATCCATGGAACTTCTGTGCTTCCTTAATGATGCAGTGCAGGGGTGCTGCCTGTTTTCCATTTTTGGTTTGGATAGAGAGTCTTGAGAAAAGCTACACATTACATCGCATTTCTTTCTAAAGTCGAAGCCCAGATGCAGTGTTCTTTGTTTGCTTAATGCATGATACTCCTGGTCCTGTCAGATTCGCTTGCATGTGTATGTTCTGTTAGTTTATTCCTCTGCATAACTAATTTGATACTGATTGATATGAATGGATGACTTGGATGTAAGAAGTTGGGTTTATTGGTTGGGAAATCTGAAATTTCTGTTCAAACCATGAATGGCTTTGCACTTCTATAGAGAGATATGCACATGTTGTTATAATAATATTTGTCTTTTTTGATTTGGAAGGGAAACATGAGTTGGACACGCTCAAAAGAGAGAAGGAAGAAATGGAAAGATCTTACATTGATGAGCTTCAATCGAAAGGCATGCTTGTAATCGATAAAGGTAAGGATGAATCACTCATATGATACATATTCGCACAAGCTAGAGTAAGTAGTTGCTGACAAGGATTTTGCAAAATTATTCAAGAATCTAGATTTTACTATAGTGCTTGCAAATAATTTGAGATGGATTTGTGAGTGTTGCCTTAGGTGGATCCTCATTACCAAAATGCCTCTTGACCTTTCAACCATGACCTTTTCCGATATTTCATATTCTATTGATTTTCTCAAATTGGCGTTCCTTTTCCATATGTGAAATCACTGATGCCTTCTATACCAACACAACTTCGAGAAATTTAGAATAGCTAGGTTTGCTTTAGAATTTGAGGGAGGGAGGGAGCTTATACAATGCTGCAACATTTTTTCTCATCTTCAATATGTTATTCATTAGGGTTCCTGAGCAAGGATATTACAAAGCCCCTACGCTTTTTTTCAAGTAGATTAGGAGTTAGCATTTTGAAAGTATTAGTGGTGTGGTGTTAGTGGAGGGAATGGAAACCACAGCATGGTGACTATGGTGTAGGGGTGCCACCACCATGACCCTTGCCCCTTCCCAAAAAAATTCAAGGGTCAGATGTGGGATTTGAACCCACGCCCTCTCACAAGGACCAGAACTCGAGTCTGTCGCGTTAGATCACTCGGCCATCCTGATGCTCGTGTCCAAAAATTAAGAAAATGCATTTGAGGGGAATTGAATCCTCAATGCAAAAGGATAGAGGCAAATATGCTAACCATCGTGTTGGCCAAACGCTTTCAAGTTTGGGAGTTAGTTTTTTGAACGTGTTAGTGGGGTGGTGTTAGTAGGACTGGAAACCACAACGTCTTTATGGTAAACATATACATATAATGGTAGGTTGTAACCATCTATGCGATGTCTATGCAGCATTGTGTGCATTGTTCCATGTGTGAAACTGCACTGTTCCATATATTTGATCTTGTTGTTTT
Source organism: Amborella trichopoda (assembly GCF_054954075.1). Lineage (NCBI taxonomy): Eukaryota > Viridiplantae > Streptophyta > Magnoliopsida > Amborellales > Amborellaceae > Amborella > Amborella trichopoda. The sequence goes on from NC_142339.1 coordinate 8,800,277, forward strand.
GCGGCAAATTACATCCTAAGATAGATCCTAATTAGAGAATGACTATAACCTGCTTCTAGATGTCAAGGCCATTCATGCTGTGGCAAAGAAAACCCTATCTGCTTCTTGTGTATATGTTACGCTGCTGTTCATGTTAGTTTTATGTAACTTCTAACTGTGCTGTTTTGTGTGTTTGTTATGACACTTGTTGCTAAAATCATTTTCTTTTGGAAAAACGATATAGATGCTGCCATCAAACAGTTAGAAGCAACTGTTACTGAAGATAAAATAAGCTTGCAGAGTCTTGGCTGTCAGCTTCAGGACACACAGAAAGAGTTAAGCATGAAAGATGATGCATGTAATAGCCTCAAAGCCACCAACGGTACCTTAGAGGAAGATAAGATCAATCTGCAGTTTAAATTCCAAGATTGTGAGAGAAGGTTACTGGAATCCAGCATTGAGTTGAAGAATTTCAAAAACGAAGCAAACAGTTTGGCCAAGAAGATAGCTGAGCTTGACAAAGTCAGCAGAACAACTTCAGATTATGTCATTCAACTGTCCTCTTCTTGGGATACTTGTTACAGTATGGTTCAACAGGAGAAGTCCCTTACTGCAAAGTGTGCCCAACTCAAATTTGACAAACTCCATGCCCAGTTTGTGGATGTAACATTGGCGAATGGAGTATTGCGTTCAGAAGTGGAAGGTCTGTAACTTTCTTGTTTTTACTTACATTATGTATCAGTGATCTTTCTATCTGCTCTTTTTTATTGTCTGACTGATTCAAATTCAAACTTCTTCCAGGCTTGAAAAATCAAATCACAGAGCTCCAAAAATCCAAAAGGGCCCTGGTTCTGCAGCATGATGAGGCAAACAAGTTGGCAGAGGAAAAAATGCAAAGATCTCAGCTTGTTATTGAGAGTCTTACATCAGAGAAGATTGGGTTGGAGGTGTCTATTACTAACTTAGAGGCTAAAGGTGCAAGTTTAGCTGAAACTTTGGGTGAAATTGATAAGCAAAAGGTAAGTTGGGATTTTAGTTGATAAAATGAGCTCTACTTGTTTATGTTTATGTGTGCTTTGTAGTGTCATGTTTGTCATTGTCACATGAGCGGTTCTCAAAACCTGGATCCACAAGATAATCTCTGGGTTTATAATACCATTGGTACAAATGTTTTGAAAGGATATTTCTCCTTCATCAAATTCTCATACTTTGTCTATGAATCTGAACCTTGCATGTTCTGGTTTTTGATAAATTTCTGGAATAACCTCTTTGAGTCTGAAAGTCGAAACATGCTTATTATCTTTTAAAAACTTCTTGGACATGTGGACATAAACTAATAGAAAATTATCCCTCCCTTTATCTTATCGTTTTTCTCCTTCATTCACTGTGCATTATACATTTCTTATGTTTGTTGCTGATGTTATATTTTGGAAAAAATTGCATTTGGTGTTGGGACAAATTTTCTAATAATTTAAGAGATCTTATCTACCTGAAGTACCAAAGCGCATGTAATCTCCCTATATGTTGGTGAGATCTCCAGCTCCCTTCTGATATTTTCTTAATAAATGAAGTATGGTACTGAAAGAGGTAAGCACTGAAAATTCCCTATTATATGATTTGAAGGACACTGCTCTCCTCACCCTTTTCCTGACCAACTCCACCCTACAACTGGAAAATTGTGCAGCCCACTTAATGTGGATTGCTAATGTTCTCAAGAAGTGATATGATCAAACTCTATTTTCTCTGAGACATTTCTCAGGTGTCATTCAGATCTTTCTCTTCCTTATCTCATCAACAAATGAATTAAGCAACTAAACATTCACTTCCTCCAAAAACGAGATTGCCATATTTTTTATTTCGCCGTGTGACATTGGCATTATTTTGTCAGTTCTTATTGGTGTTCCTTCCAATTTCTGAAAGATATTATTCAATTTTCTAATGCTGAGATTGAAAGATCTAATATCAAATTGAAATATCTGTAGTGACATTTTCCTATAATGTACAGCAAGATTTGGTGCTTAAAATGTCGCAATTGGAGTCACAGAATCTAGATATAAAAGAAAAGGCGGAGTCTATGTTACATGAGAAGATGGAGGAAATTGAAACTCTTCAGAAGGAAATTACTGAGAGTGGTACTCAGGTTAAGTCACTGGAGGATCAAATACGCAATCTCCTTCAAGCTTTGGATGAGAAAGACCAGCTTCATCTGCAGTTTCTAGAACGAGAGAAGCATTTGGAAGATCAGAGATTGGAGGTTTGTAAATTCCATTTCGCTGATATTTTTGTGTTGTATTTGTTCCCTTTCATTTTCTTGTTTCTCGAATTAATAATAACTCACAATATTGGATGTACCTTCAAACGAGATTTGTATTTGTTGATTCACATGGAAGGACTGAAACACCCACGTTCTTCTCATAAGATGCATAAAACAGCCCCATCTGTTTATAACATATATTCCAATTAATCCTTGTTTTCCCAATGCATTAACTATATTCCTCACTGCTGTAGTTTCTTGATTAAAATATCCTAAGTTCCCCAAAATAGCTTCTCCGAGTGCAGTTTCTTTAATATTGTGTTCAGGGAGAAGAAGAAACCTATGACATCTATCATTTTCATATTATAACGCATCAAAATTTTGCAGCATCAGAATGTTTACTAATGCCTCATTGTGCATATTTTTCAGCATTGCTTTTGGCTTGATTAGGGCTTCTTATGTTTTTCTATGTTACACTATCGAAGCCTTGTTGGCTCCAAGAGTGTTTCCAACTTCCTCCAATAATGATGTGGACATGCTCTCTCTGTCCAACTATGACCTCCTCTCTTTATTCTCACTACTCCCCCATATTTCTTTGTTCTCAAATCAACCCTTGATACTAAGCATTTTAGACATTCTAAGCATTGTTGTTTCTGTGCTATGTGAGGACTTTCATCTTTTTCACCATTTATTATATATTTTTAAATATTTTTTACAATAATCCTCAATTGAGCAACTGCAAAGTTTACCCATCTTCTGTAAATTAAATTTTTTTTAATTATTTACTTTATGGAACTAGAAAATCACTTCTTATTTTTCTCTTGAATTCTTTTGATGATTTGAGATAACTCTATGTTTTCTCATTTATTATTCAATTTTTTGGTTTTATTTAAATTTGACAATGCTAGATTTATTTGTAGTATTATAACTACTGCAGCATTATATAATTTTCTCTTTTCATTTCTACCATGTAGTGCGAAATACTTCAAATCTTATACGTGCATAGAGATTTTGGTAACTCTTGGTGTTTCTAGTATTATTCCTTCAATGTTCTTGCTCATGAAAATACAGGCAGTTTGGGTTATGCTATATACGATTGGTGGTTCTAGTCTATCGATAGAAAGACCTTTTGTTATTCCCCCATTGTTTCATGGATAATGGAGGCCAGGCTTTTTGTCTTGAGCAAATTGTTTGGGCTTCATTATTAAGAATAACAGTTAACAGACAACTGAGTTGTACAAGCTCTGTCCTTTCAGATGCAGGCGTCACTTGCTGCTGCAGAATGCTCCCTCACAGATGCTAAAAAACAATATGATTTGATGCTAGAGGGTAGACAGCTGGAGCTAATTAAACATTTGAAGGAAATATCTCAAAGAAATGACCAGGTACTGGAATGTTGTATCATTCCAAATGCAACCTATCGCATACCATTTATTTTGGAAGCTAATGTTGCACGGTGTAGGAAATCAATGACATCCGAAGGAAATATGAGATGGAGAAACAGGAGATCCTTAACATGGAGAAAGAGAAGGTCCTTTCTTTTCCTTGCATTTATGAAGTTATATTGTATGAAGTTATACTGTACATTTATGTGATTCTATTCATTTTGGACATCTGTCACTCCTTGGACACGATTGCTTCTTCAGGCAGCTAAACTTCTTGAAGAAATGGAAAGAACTTGTGAAAAAAGAATTGCAGAAAATAAAGAGGAAGTACAGCACAATCTACAGACTTTTCAAGAGGAACACAACTCATTGGTAACTCATGAAATTGTTTAGTGTATGGGTTACTAAACTGAAGTTCATATTTCCTGTTTTCAGGAATTTGGACTCTGATATTAAATATGTAAAAATAGAATATGGACTTGATGTTCACATCCTGTCGTGCTGATATTTGTTTTGGACTTTCTGGCGGTGTAATTAAAGAACTTCTGGCATTATTTTGTGGTTCTGCATAACTCTCTTATTATTAGTTAATCAAAACTTTAAAACTATATTGGTTGCGCTTTCCCTGTTTGATGTTGCTTTTCATGTGCAGATTAAACAAATTCAGCAAGAGTACAATAACAAAGAACTGGCTCTTAAAGCTCAGAAAAGTGACGAAATAAAGAGATTGCAGATTCACTCTGAAAATGAATTGAGAGAGGTTCAGTAGCTCTACGATCTATCTACATTATGCTGGAGATTTTGTTTGCACTGACGGATTTTTTTCTTCTGATGTATTAGAAAACCATGTTGCTGAGGAAAGAAAACGAATCTCAGATAAAAGCTTTGAGACATCAGCACATGGATGAACTTAAAACACTCCAAGAGGAACTTGAGCTTCAGAAGTCAAAGGTATTATCTGCTGTAGGAATGTCAAAGTCCAGGTTGACCAAATTAGTGTTGTGACACTAGCTTAATAGCATAACAGAAAAGAAAATCCTACAGATCATGCCTTATGTGTTCTCTGACACACAATAACATGTATACAAAGCTTTTAGGCCAAACCATAGTTAGCAGCATGCAGTTTGGTATATGTTTTTTGTATCCTCTTTTTGTTTTTTTCAAAATGGTGGAGATTTTTTCAAAACTATTTAGGACTCCATTTTCAAAATTCTGGCAAAATATTATGGTTTTTGGGTCACATCATATTAATCTGGTATTATATGCTTTGTTCAAAGAAAAACTTATTTTTAAAAAGAAAAGAAAAAAACTGTGTTTTGTTACCTTCTTTAGAGTTGAACTTTTTAAAACTTCTCTTAAATGGATTTGAACTCCCTGATTTTTGCTGATTATATAAACTTACTAAAAGATTAGATTTGCTTAAGGTTTCTTTGCTTATTAGATTACTCACTAAGGGATAGGATTTGCTTAAATATTCACCGACAATTGGAAAAGTAATATACTTAAAAATTGTGGTGGCGATGACCTCCCCCCATTGGAAACATGGATCAAATGCTCTAAAAAGTAAAATTCAAGGATGAGCTAGGTTCGTGTCCTTTTTTTCAATGGAGGATGATATTTATCCTCCCAGAGCATTATTATTGGGAAATAAAAATTGGGTTTTCAAGATTGAATGGCTCAGCATGGAGTACTCTCTCTCTTTCTCTCTCTCAGTATTTCTATTATTCCAAATAATCCATTTTATCATATAACTTTTAGGCTTTGATTGTTTTGTATTCAATTTACACATGTTAGTGTAGTGTAATGTTCATATCTGTTTTTTCACTCCCTTTTCTTTTGGAGCCAAATCCGACCTATCTCTGAATTTTTAACAAACTGAAATGTTTGTTTTTTATTCGAATGGTTCGGGCCAAAATAAATCAATACTGATTTATTTGTTTACCAATATATTGTCATTACCCATATCGCTAAACAACCTTTCAGCAGTTGATTAGAATCCCCTGCTTATTTAGCATTTTCATCTTGAAACTCTGTATTATTCTCATTTATACATGTTTCTTCATAGGAAGAAAAGCAGAGGGCTTTGTTACAATTGCAGTGGAAGGTAATGGATGACAATCAACAACACGAGGGTCTTGAAGTGAACTCAAAGAAGGTAATGCAAGTTTCTCCCTGTCAAGTATTTCCTGATCCACTTATTTCTAACTAGTGGATGTTAGATTGTATTGTATGACTAGGATCTTGGCACTGGCTGGTAAAGAAATTAACGAATCACAGTTGCATTATTACATTAATTACAATTGGATTGATCTTGATAAGCAATGCCTTTCTTGGGAGAAATAATAGAATGATTCTTAGGATTCCATGTACGCAAGTGTTGAAAATACATTGCATGGGTTGCTTATATGGCGCATGTTCCTTCTAATAAGATATGTGGTAAAGAATGACAAAGTTGAGATTCGTAATGTTTTGATAGAACAAATGGTGCTTGAAAGATAATATGATCTCATTGTCTAAATGAGTGAGATTATTAGGGAAAGGTACATGAACCATGATTGCGCTGATTGCTCTGGCTGACTCAATAAATGGGTACCCGTAAAAATTTACACACATAATGGGTCGATGACGATGATTATCCTTATTATAGAGCTATAACTGAGATGGTAACAGTAGCTCTTAGAAGATATGAAACAAAGACGTGTAAAGGCATATTGTTGTAACTGCTTGTAATTTTCTTATGTTGTAAAGTATGAAAATTTCTTGTTGAGCATTCACAATTTGTAAAATGGCCAGACAAATACGCTCAGGCTTAACCCAATGCATGTCCTATATGCAAGGGGCGGTTAGACGGACTGTCTATTACGATAGTCGAGAGTTGATGAATCTTTTCAAGACTGGAATTTACAGAATATCCATTTTCGTTAAACAGGGTCCTTAATATAATTCTTAAAGTCTGTTGATTAATATAGTTTACTCGTGAAAAGTTCATCTCACATGGTTCTCCACCAAAACATTTGCTCTCCACTATAAAAATCCTTAATTAGCATAACTTGGTCACAGACCATTGAGTATTTCAACTTCCAGAAATCAGGTTTTGCAAGCAGGTTTCTTTCTTTGTATCGAGCACTTGAAATGCCTACTGACTGCTTTAGTTTGTTAAGAGACTGATGATCATACAATTGTAAGTGTCAAAAGCAGAACCAATTGGGTCGACTGGTCAGACTGCCAATCGGACCCAAAACCTGGATCTTGGAAATACACCCAACTTTGTAAATCTTTTTAAATTTTTTAGGGTTTGACGAGTTTTCATTATCCAACCAATTTGATGACAAGTTGAACTGCTAATTTAACCAGAACTGACACTTCTGGTTTGCTGCTGGTATGGATGCATGGAGTAAAAAAAGTTTATTTGAGTCCTGTGAATATAACCCATATTCATTCAACATGACAGCATATGGAAAGGGATCAACTTAGCACATTACAAACTTTTGTGGAGAATGAGAACTATCAAGATTTTCTGATGAGAATAGATCTTGATTTCATGAACAGGAATACTCTGTTTCGTCAATCAAGAAGAAAGATAGTGGTGGTTCAAAAGGACACCATCTTGATACGACGAGACATAACAATGAAGGGGAGGTGGCTTGGAATCATTTATAAGTGTTTTTTGTTAATTTTAATTGTTTCAATAAAATGTTTAAGATTTTTATTTTATACAAGTTAAAGAACTGGTATGCTTCATGTTCTTGATCTTTTCCTCTTATATTTGTTCTGTTTAGGTTGTGAACTTTATGGGATCAATGCGCACACCTGTCCTGAGTTTATCGCAGAAAGTAGAGAAAGGCAAGGGTGAGAATATAAGGAATATTCCTAAGCATAGGAAGGTGAGCCTCAATCAGCATGAAATTCTTGTTTGTATGGACCATGGATTTGAGACTGGAAAATAATTTGATTTAGGGCCACATAATATTAAACTGTGTCACCGTGCGACACCTATCTTGTTATTTCTATTCATTTCGTGCGTATGATCTTTTTCTTGTCGGTTTATTTGTACGCCTTTTTTCCTACTTTTGGAGGTTCTCTTGTGGCAGGTGACACGGCATGAATATGAAGTTGAAACCACTAATGGGAGAACAATCACAAAGCGCAAAAAAACCAAGAGCACTGTCATGTTTGCGGTATTCATCCACTTACCTGATCGCATTTTGATTTGTTGAAATATTTTGGACTTATACCATAGATCGAGATATGTATCCTCTAGTGTCTTTTGCCTTTGCTATATCAGGATCCATCAACGCATAAAAAGATGAAAATGAGGACTCCTAATACTGAGAAGCATTCAATGACACTACGAAAGGTACTGCATGATACATACTTTGATTTTAGTGCATGTGGAGGTTTTGAATTTAGTGTAGGTAGATATGAGCCTCTTAGAAACTCACTTTTTTTTCCCTGCTATGCTACCGGGTTTTGCGTTGTAATCTCACCATTTGTATTAATACTGAGAAGCATTCAATGACACTACGAAAGGTACTGCATGATACCTACTTTGATTTAGTGTATGTGGAGGTTTTGAATTTAGTGTAGGTTGATATGAGCCTCTTAGAAACTCAATCTTTTTTCCTTGCTATGCTACCGGGTCTTGTGTTGTAATCTCACCATTTGTATTAATTTGTGAAAGAATTTACATTTTCCTCTTTGAATACTCGGGGATATTTGTGATATTTGACAATATATTGTGGAGATCCACCAAGATGCTTTTGTCATAAGGGTGATGAATGTGAGCAATATTTGTTAGCTCTTGTTGTTTTGTATATTTGAGGCAACTCAATCTTTCATATCCTAGAAACTTTAACTGTCAATTGGCTTTATTCATGATCTTAAAAGGCACACAGTCCCTACTTGCCATCTACCAAAACCAAGTTGACTCAGGGCTTGGGTGAGTCGACGTGGTGAACTCTGGATTTCAGAGATAAAATATAATATTATAAATACAGAGTTGAGATATTTGAATTATTTTATTAAATAGACAGCCAAAGGCATGCTTTACATTTTCTGCACACAAACCAAAATCATTAGTACAAATACAGTGGATATTGTACAATGCACAGTGAATGTTGAGGTCTAAATGAACCTATTGCAGCCCCTCTCGTCCCTTTAAATAAGGCCTGGAACTCAGAGCTTTGGATCCCAGGTTCACCCCTTTGGGAAAAAAAAAGAAAAAATGAAGAAGAAGAAGAAGAAAAAGAAAGAGAGGGAAACGTAGCTTGAGTTTGAAAATGTCTGTTAAATTAGACTTGAAAACTCGACTGACTTTTCGAAAGAATTGATTAAAACTGAATTTTGCATGTTAAAAAGGCTGACATCTTTCTGAACCCACTTGCCTTAGGTTTACTTCTTAAACACTGCTTCATATGTAAAACACCTGAGTTTTCATGGAAACTCCTCCATCTCTTAGCTTTTTTAGTTTGTTTATTGCACTTATGAGAGTCCAGTATGCCAGTGATTAATAATTAGCAATGATTTATTTTGTGTGAAATTATGATGAGATCACCAGCTGCTCTCACATCTGAAGAGAATTTTTAAGGGTAATTAATTTGGAAGAAACTATTGGAAAACAAACTAAAAGAGGGTTTGGTAAGAGTTTTTGTATTGGTATGCTTGCTAAATCATATGGTTATCAGCTATTGGTTACTTATTAACGTTCTTTAGTACATGGACGCAATCTGGTAGAAGGGCCTAGGATATCAAGTAGTGGTTGGGATTCCAACCAATTTTGCGGTACATGATGATTAGTTTCCTTTTAGTTTCATATGCGGTTAAGGATGGCTCATGTTGAATATACTGCTCCTTTAGGTAACTGGTACACCTCGTTTAGTGCACTATATTGAAAATTTTAAAGAAATTGAATTGGTAATTAGGAAGAAAAAAAGTGGTATGGAATATTTAGAATGAGCACCTTTGTTTTAGAAATTACTTGGCGAATCTTGCAGTGACGCCCAGGATTGCCTATAATAGTTAGAATAACTTTCTCATTGAACAGTGTATGATCAGATATGATTATCACACAAGTTAAGGACGAGAGGTGATGCAGCCCAGAATATTGGTCTCAAGTATCTAGACAAGAGAGATATGCTTAACGTTTACAAGAGGAACCATAGAGAGGCAAAGTAGCCATTGAGTATATCCTTTCATGTCTTTTATTTATTTCTTGAATCTTTTCACTTAGGGACATAAGTAGTAATTTCTGTACTCTTTTATGTCTTTTTATTCACTCTCGTTTCTAATAAAGAGCCATGATTAGATTAGAAGGATGGTCATGATTAAGTCTTGTTTAGAGTTTTTTTATATAAAGGATGTACTTAAGCATAATGGCTGATCTTGTTATGGATTTTTATTTATAACCCTAGAGCAGTAAGTGCTCCTTTTATCTCTAGTTTTTGAATCTTTCTCTATTTCTAGATCTTCCCTATCTCCTTCTTTGCTAAAACCCTAACTCAAGGTACTAGGTCTGCACCAAGAGGTGATGTTGAATATATTTCTTTTGTAGGTACTACGATATCCTAGATTAAATGTATTAGCATCATCATCATCAGAGCCTTATCCGAGCTATTTGGGGTCCGTTACACAAATCTTGTTCTGTTTTTTTGCTCTATTAAGGGCCATACCCTTAATAAGACCGTGAGTTACCGTATATTTTCTTACTACTTTCATCCATGTCTTTTTGGGCCTTCCTCTTGCTCTTTTAGGGTCTTCTACTTGAACCATATCGTACTTCTAATCAGTACTGTATTGGATCTGCACTACACATGGCCAGCCCACCTAAATCTACTTTCCCGCATATTGTCGCCTACTGGAGGCACCCTTAGGTTCCCTCAAATGTATTCATTATGCATTCTATCCTTTTTTGTCTTGTCAATTATCCATCTCAACATTCTCACCTTAGCTATACTCATCCTATGGGGTATGTTGTTTATTGACTACCCAACATTCCATCTGGTAAAGCAAAGCTGGTCTCCCAGCTGTCCTATAGAACTTCCCTTTCACCTTCATTGGTATGCGGCGATCACATAAAACTACGGTTGCAAATCTTTACTTAGCCAACTTAGTTCTAATTCTATGTGTGACATCTTTCTCAATCTCTCCATTTTCTTGGATTATCGACCCAAGATATCAAAAATACTTTCTTTTAGGTATTTCTTTGCCATCAATCTTAGCTATTTCCTTGTTTCTACTACTATTATTATTAAACTCGCATTCCATATATTCTGTCTTAGTCCGGCTAATCGTAAAACCTTTAGATTCTAGAGCATCCTTCTAAAGTTCTAACTTTGCATTGACATCACTTCTAGTCTCATCGATCAAAATTATGTCATTTACTAGCAACACATACCACGGTACATCATCTTGTAGATGCCTAGTCCATAATTAAAATAAAGAGATATGAGCTCAACGCTAACCCCTGATGTAGGGGTATTGTCACTGAAAATTCACTTGTCTCTCCACTAGTTGTCGTACACTAATTAACTCTCCCTCATACATCTCTCTCATCATGCCAATATAGCATCATGACATCCCTCCAAAGTTCTAACTTTGCATTGACGCGACTTCTTGTCTCATCGATCAAAATTATGTCATCCGCGAACAACACATAATACGGTACCTCATCTTGTAGATGCCTTGTCCATAATTAAAATAAAGAGATATGAACTCAACTCTGACCCCTGATGTAGGCTTATTGTCATTGAAAACTCACTAGTCGCACACTAATTAGCTCTCTCTCATACATATCTCTCACCATGTCAATATAGCATCAGGAGACTTATTTATTTTCCAATACCCACCAAATTAAATCTTTAGGTACCCTATTTTAGGCTTTCTCTAAATCAATGAAAATAATGTGGAGGCCTTTTCCCTTCTCCTTGTACTTATCAATCCGTTGGCTAAATAGGAAAATGACCTCAATTGTTGACCTCCCTTGCATTAATCCGAATTGGTTTTCTGATACACTCGTTTCATGCCTTAGTCATTGCTCAATTACTCTTTCCCGCAGCTTCATAGTATGGCTCATAAGTATTTTAGATTTAATGTATAAAGGCCAAAAATATTGATTGGCACCTGTAATGCAGGCTGCATTATGGCTTACTCTAAGCAGGGTGGGATATTTGTTTTTCTTCGATTTAAATAATCCCTAGTCTAAGAAAGATATGATACTGTTTCTGTTTCCTTTTGTGAGATAAACAAATCCATAGTTGGTCTCACAATTTAAACATAGTTTTGATAAAAAGAAAAATATTGTTATAGTAGTACTTGTGGTACTTATTAGTGCCTGTGATATGCATTTAGTGAAAAGTAGGAAATGAAAGCCAGTGGTTTAAATCTAAGTTATTTGTTTCCTATCATGACTGTATATCACGTTCTGTTTCATTTTTTTGTTAATTTATGTCTAATCCCTATTCATGCTATTGAATTGAATGCTTCCTCTAGAAAGTATTTGTAAAAGATTTAGGTACTTTCCGTTTGCCTTAACTGTGACTCTGTGCTCTTCATATTAATGCTTTTCTTTAAGCCACATGTCTTGCTGAACTGAACTGAATTCATTGCAATGTAGGGAATCAAAGATGATCATCCAATTTCCTCACCTATTGGTGACTTGTTCAAGGAGGGATCTCTGGATCCTTATGCCGATGACCCCTATGCATTTGACTAAGGTATTTGCACATTCAGCAGTGTATATCTTGTATGAACTTGAGTTTAGAAGAATTCGACCGGTCTCCAGGAAACAGAAGCTTTTATTAAACTGTGTCAAACTCTTGCCAGAAGGCATAGAGATAGAGTTCTTTCCACAAGAGCAAATTGTGGCACTTGAAAATGAAATGTTCCCTTTTTGCCTATGAATTATTTGATTGGCTCCCTAAAAAATTTCAGAAAGTTGATTTTGTTTAATCTATATATTGACTTCATTATAGGAAAAGCTATTTTTCCTTTTACTTCTTTTCTTTTGCTTCTTTGGCATTGACATTGACGATTTAGTTGGAGATACTGATAATAACTTCTCCTAAATGAAAGAAAGGTTAGTTTATCAAAATCATTATAGAAATTGTTAACAGTATTCAACTTGCTATATTAATATATTCTACTGTATGATTACTCTCGACACCTCTAGTATATGGTGATGAGTATCTTTTATTTACTAGGCGCTTACTGTTCAATTTAAGGTCTTGGCAAACAAGCAACTAAACATTTGTTTTGAATTGGAGTACAAAGGATACTGATAGCACCATGAAGAATATGTTTCTTATGTTGGCATATTGTATCCTACAATGAAGAATGGATGGCTACTACTATCTGAATCCCTAACTAGAGATGTGCAATATCACCGGGGGTAGCTGCATAGCTTTCTCTTACTTTGCAAATAACTTGATGCGGCTTGTGTCAAGACTCTAAAAATGAATGTAACCTCTAAGAAAAATGCAGTGCCTGATGGTGGACGAACTTGTGTATAGGCATTAAGCCCATTTGAAACTTTCACGACCTATTAATTGGAGGTCAGATGAAGATGACCTAGTCTTAATTATATTATATATGATAGGAGTCTTGATTTGTGCTGTGCAAAGGTCTCGTTAGAAATTCACTACAAACGAGAGGTTCCTGGTTACTGAAAAAATTCTCTCACCTTCTGAACTGCATGTGACGCCTATGGTTTAATTATGGTCAGACAAAGTTCTCCAAGAGAGCTTTTCTAGGTGGTCACTTCGTAACTTTGGAGTGCATGATTAATAGCCTATAGATGACACTTAAGACTATCTTGGCCAAATTAGACAACAAAACCTAAAATGAATCATAAATAGATAAAACAGAAGAGTTTTGATGTCTTTCACAGGTTCTCACTTACTGGGTACCTTTTGATAATATGCCACTACGTTTTTCGTATAACATAAAAATAGCTAATTATGTAAACAAAAAAGCTCCTTTGCAGAATTTTGTTGCCATAAAAGCTCCTTTGCAGAATTCTGTTACTTTCTTATGTAACATCTCGGTGCTCTAACTGGTTAGGTGAGGTAGGTGCTCAAATGTTGCTAGCATTTGTTGCTGTTATATTAATTCGATTAGTTGGATTGCATAAATTTCTTGTTATTTTCATTTATGCCATTGAAAATCTGAGTTCTTGCATATTTTTATGTCAATTCTCTATTGCTAAAATATTTTGTGCATTTTCCATGGTCCAGTGCAGCTTTTTTTGTTTTCGGCATGACAATAATCCCCTCAGAAAGCATGGTATGATGCTCGAAAGCTTTTCTTTGTGAAGAAACGGCGCTGTTGTATGAATACCACGGAATGACTTTGACATCTGTTGTTGGTCTCATGCTTCAGGTCAGAATTGAAAATTCCCTAGGAATATCTCTCTCCCTCTCTCTTCTCACACACATATGCATGTGCTTTACTGTTTGCATGCTCAAATTGCCTCATTCAATTCTTTGCCATCCACACATATGTTAGTAATTCTCTCTCTCTGGTGCATACATCCCTTGTCTGCCCACCGGGCGTTCGCTTCTGTTCACCTTGTATATTCTATGTGTATCATGTGTAGCCTATTTTATATCCATATTGGCCCAGCAATCCCATTTTTTGTTCCATGTAAACATGTTTCTGTACACTGTACTTTGTCTCTCTGTGTTTGTATGCCTATGGTTTGCATGCATAAAGCATGAAGATAATAATGGCTTGAAATATCAGATTGGAAGTGGAAATGGAGGCGGTTGGCATTTTGTGAAGACTAAGAAGATGGTATTCAATATTATAATTGAAGATTTCAGGATCATACGAGAAGGTATTATTGGAAAATGAAATCAAACAATGAGTATTGAAATGACCGCAAAGGGGAGGGAGCTGGGGTTTTTAAATGAATTTGGCACTTTCTGCCTGCATTTGATGGGGGTCTTCATGTAAGAGTATGTTTCTGGTCACACGTCAATCATATTCAATACTTCATTGAACCTGTGTAATTCTCCATCTTATGAAAACTAACTAATATGTGCTCCGTGTGATGAAGCGTGCACGCAACAGAAGATGGTTTTAGAGAGAGAAGGGGGGTGTTGCAACCCATTTCCAGGTCTTCTAAGAGAGAGAACAAGTAAAATTATACAATGAGACCTCGAGGTGGTCACAATTAATCTTGACCATTGGATGTGAAATTGGGTAGCTGTATTTATTCCATTGATCAAGTTCAAAGTTCAAAAGAAATTTTCTTGGACTTTATGATAAATTCAAGCTATCAAATTTGACATCGGATGGTTATAAGTAATTGTGACCTCTTTGTACAATAGATAAATGGTTTCATTGTATACGAACCCAAATAATAAAAGATGGGGTTGGGATGCTGAATGAATTTATGTAGCTACAATACTTTAGTAACATTTGAGGTTATGCTTTTATTTTTTAATTTCAATTAGATACCTTGCCAATAAAAAAAAAAAAAAAAACCTAAAAGGGCCATTATTAGATATTTAGAATACTGAACAATCATAGGCATTTATGTAATTTAACCCTTGAGAGGTTTCAGTTGAATGATTAGAATACCCCTAGTTCTCCGGTACAAATCATGAAAATATTATTTGTATTAGAAATGTAGAATAATTAGGGTTATTTTTATCATTTTGCACTTAAACCTTTGCATGTATTAAATTACAAAAGTATCCTTAATTGTGCCATATTATTAATATGGAACGCACTATCCAGTGTTTGTAATGCGTAAACAATTGGGGGTATTTTTGTCATTCGGTTGAGATTGTTTTAGGGTCAAATTATTGAAATAGCTCTCACTGTTCGTCAATCCAACTACTGGATAAGGGCAATTTGGGTACGTTTAAATTTTTATTGGAAGATGTATCTAAGTGAAATAAAAAAAAGTAAAATATACCCTTAGATGATAATAGGGATAATTTGACCCTTCAATGATTTTTTAAGGTTATGGTTTCTAAGATATTTTTATTTTTGTTTTGATATTTAAAAATTGTTCCATATATTTCATATTTTACAATAAAGTCCCTTTTTAATAAGATAAAATGTATTTTAATTTGTTTTCTTTTATATACATTTTTTAAGCTCAAATTTGGTATGTCCATGTTTTTTACCATTATATATCAATAAAAATATCAAAATAATAATTTAAAATAAATAAAAATTAGTTATAAGTTAATTTTATTTATTTTAAATTATTTTTCATATTCGTAAGAATTGTATGATGGTGAGTAGGAATGATACACCAAATTTGAGCTTAATGTATCATATAGAAAAAGAGATAAAATGAAAATGCACTTCATGTTCTCAAAAAATGGGATTTGATTGTAAAATATGAAATACATGACATTATCTTTTAATATCAATAACAAAATGGGAGTTATATATGGGTGCGGTTTGTATATAGCCTAGGCTCTAAACAATCAAATTAGAGCCTACCTTTAAATAGTGTCGAGAAATATGGTTTCAATACTAGAAATCTTTTTGATAGCCTTAAAATATATTTTCATATTTATTTATAAAGTTTAAAACTTCAAAAATAATGTAGATCGAGAGATCTATGAAAACTTGGAAATTTTGAAATTTGACGGTCCAAAAGTGGGTTACAAAATACACTATTTTCAAAACTTGAAATCTTTTTTGTACCATGTCCATGCATCTGGATATCGAGATGATGAATTTGAGGATATTTGGGCATCAAAACAATATCTTCTAGTGAAATTTTTGAGGTAGGCTCGAATTTGATTGTTTAAAGCCTCGGCTCTATATAAACTTTTCCCTTTATATATAAATTCTCTTAGGGTCAGTTTGGGTCATTGGATTCCAATTTCCAGGAGTCAATTTTTTTGGAAAAGCTGGGTCAATCTTGTTTGGTTCATTTAGAATTAGAATTGACATTTTTTGTTGGAATTGAGATTTCGTGGGATTCATGAATGTTCATTTTGAGCTTAAATTTTGGAAATCTCAATTCCACCAAAATGGGTAGATTTGACATTTCATGGAAATGATCCATTTTGTTGTTGAAGAATAAAAATAAAAATAAAAATAAAAATAAAAATAAAAATAAAAATAAAAATAAAATTTATATTTTAGAGAGAGAAACTATATCAAATTTTATAGAATGAAAACATACTAAAATTTGAGAGAGGGAAACTATATCAAATTTTAGAGAGTGAAAGTATACGAAATTTTTTAGAGAGAGAAAATATACAAATTTTTTTAGAGAGAGAAACTATCTCAAATTTTAGATAGAGATACTATCTAAAATTTAAAGTTTTAGGAGATCATATTAAAATTTTAGAGAGTAACTATCTAAAATCTTAAATTTTACAGAGAGAAAGTATATTAAAATTTTAGAGGGAGAAACTACATTAAATTTTACAGAGAAATTGCTTAAAATTTTTTAGAGAGAAATATCTCAAAACATTTAGATTGATAAATTATCTCAAATTCTAAGTTTGGGAGAAAAAGAATATTAAAATTTTAGATATTAGAAATTATCTCAAATTTTAAGTTTGGGAGAGAAAGCATATTAAAATTTTAGAGATTAGAAAGTATACAAAATTTTAGATAGAGAAACTATCATAAAATTTTTAGACTGAAAAATTATCTCAAATTTTAAGTTATAGAGAGAGAAAATATCTTAAAACTCTAGATAGAGAAGCTATATCAAATTTTAAATAGAGAAAGTACTTGAAATATTTAGAGAGAGAAACAAATTAAAAATTTTAGATGGAGAAACTATCTCAAATTTTAAATTTTAGAGAGAAAGTTTATTAAAATTTTAAAGAGAGAAACTATTTGAAAATTTTAAAGAGAAAAAATCTTTGACAATTTTAGAAAGAGAAACTATCTCAAATTTTAAATTTTAGAGAGAAAATATCTTAGAACTTTAGAAAGAGAAACTATATCAAATTTTAGATAGAGAAAGTACCTAAGATGTTTTAGGGATAAAGTATATTAAAATTTTAGAGAGAGAGCTATATCATATTTTTGAGAGAGAAACTACCTAAAACTATTTAGAGAGAGAAACTATCTTAAAATTTTTATAGAGAGAAACTCTATCAAATTTTAAATTTTAGATAGAGAGAAAGTATCTCAAAATTTTAAAGAGAAAAATTATATCAAATTTTAGAGAGAAAAAGTGTATTAAATTTTTATAGAACCATCTCAAAAATTTTAGAGAGAGAAAGGATATGTATTTCTAAAAGAAAGATATTCCAAGCAATCCAAACATGAAATTTGTATCGCAATCCAAACATGAAATTTGTATTTCTTTGATTTCTACCCGATGCGATCCAAACAACATACACCCTATTTCAAGAAATGTCAATTCCAGGATTGAAAATTGAAAAATCCAGGAGCTAAACGGGCACTAAGTAAAAAATATCTACAAAGTAATTAATCCAAAAATAAGTATAACCTAGAAAATAAAAAAACAACTAAGTGGATAGATATTCACTTTGAGGTGGCTACCGCCTCACAAAAACAAGGTCAATTTGCTCACCCCCTACCCACCACCCAGGGCACTTTTTTATATTATAAATAAATAAAAAGGAAATAAGGAAAAATTAACAAAATTTCATTGAGAAAATAGACAGAATGGTTCTGTTGGAGGCGAAGAAGCATCCAGAAAAAAGGAAAAAGAAATCCACCTACCAGGATAAAATTACAGCAGAGTAGTGGGTTTGGCTAAAGCATCAGCTTGGAATTCCTTTCCCCATTGACATGTGAAAAAGCTACTTCCCTTTCCCTCCGTAGAATTTGAATCTCCTCCATGACTCCATTACCATGCCCAAGGGATGGTAGAGGGTACTTGTACCAATTGGTGGAGTCACCTTCCAATAATGTTGCTCGAGCTTTGAAACGCAAAATTTAAGTGCCATGAGTTCAGTCTCCTTCGCATATGACATGTTGGTCGCTGAATGGTCCAAATAATATGTCCCTACCTTCTCTTAGCTTGGGGTGACGATGGACACGAACCGGATCCAAATCCAAATCCAAATCCAAATCCAGGTAAGGGTCCAAACATAATGCCTCGTAGGTAGGGTCCACGTCCTAATCGCGGAAGGGAATACTATTTGGGTATGAGCCCGGCTCTATATGGATCCAACCTGAATAATATTAATATTTAAATAATATTCAAATAAATATAACTATGTATTTTAATTATTATATATATATATATATTTAATATAACATTTATATATATATATATATATATATATATAGTTTTTGATTTTTCGATGGGTGGGTCTTGGTCTGGGTCGGGACACCGAGTCAGGTTGGCGAACTGTCGGCGCATAGGTAGGGTGCGTGGGAGTTTTCACTTAAACCGCGCGTGCTATTTTCACCCCTTCAAAAACCCCAGCGCGGTGCTCTTCTTCCCCTAAAGTGAGTGATTAGCTTTGTACCTGCACTTGCTGCTGACCTAGCTCAGAGAGAGCGCTTTGCATTTGATTTTTCGGCAGAGAGAGAGCTTTGTATTGGCCGTTGTAGTAGGGAGAGAGAGAGATTCTCGGATTAGCCGAGAGAGGTGAGGCCTTTATTGCTCATAGAAGACAACATCGAGGATCAGCCGAGTGAGTTGAATCTCTTTTTTTTCTCAAGGTAAAATTTCTCATCATTAATGCTTTTTTTTACTAATTTTTAATCATGTTAATCTGTAGAAATGGTTTATTGGTGGGCTATTTTGCTTTCTCATGATTAATTCCGCATCGTTCTTTTTTTTTTTTTTTTGGGATTTATTGGTTATATCTAAGTTTCTTATTTTTCGTTATTTTATTTCCATGTGTGTGAAAGATAATGGCTTTAATCATTATGGACTGTAGATAGACATAAATATCAACGTTTTTCTCACTCTATTTCCTATGGTTTCAATTTTCTGTATCTTCAGTTGATTTGGGGTTTTAAGGTTCGGATTTGAATTAAGGTGAGGGCCTCTTAGCCCTTTCCATCACATTGAGGTTCTGTTGATGCGCTTTCTCAAATTTTAGTTCCATGAAATAACCAAATGCCTTGAGTATTTCTTCCTGTCAATTGCTTTGTCCTCAGAAATCTGTACATTACCCACATTTGCCATGCTATTTATCTTACTCTTGCTGGAAGCACATGCTTCCTTTTGACAGTGAATTGCAGTTCATTATGTATTGCTTTATAGGAATTGTTTGCTTTTGTATAGGGTTCTGCCCCATCGTTAGTGTATTCATACATGCACGTGCCATAATATTGTCTTCTCTTTCTCGCTCACATTATCTCTTTGCTCAAGTGATTGCTTTCGTGTTACTATTTCAAAAGAGACAAACTTATCTTCTGTAATTTACTGATGTGGTGGCAAAATGGAATGATTAGCTTTGAAACTTTTAAATATGTTTGCTCTTGAAGGCTGCCTGTGCATTGAGTGAAATTTTGATATCAAGAAATCAATTCTGTTTCTTATTTATATAAATATTGGTAGTATCGGAGGGGTTTAGACTTTTATGAAATCTCCTAGCACAATAAAGTATTCGTTGAATTTATTTACATGTCTCAAGGTTGCCCGACTATCTCAGAAATAAAAGGCTCAGTGGTGGTTCCTTGATGCCCAAGCTTGTGGTATTATATTGGATAAATGTAAGGAGCTTTATTTAATTACAAAATGTTATTAAAAAATGCATTTCATACATCATATCAATGAAATACATAATAAATAGTATTACAAGCAGCTTTCAGCTTTGCCAAACAGGTAAAATTACCAGCACCATAGTTTATCAGACATGGTTTCCAGCTCACCCTACTATTTTCACCTGCATCCCAGAATCTAGGAAAGTCAGCAGCAGGGGTGATTCCCAAGGAGACTGTCGTGAAAGTTATCAAACTCTTTGTGGCATGCACCCAATAGATAATAAGTCTGAGAACAACTTGCCTTCTCTACAGTGAACCTCTAGCTTTATCTTCACCTTCACCTTCTTCATCCTAATCCTACACCTGAATTTTACATAGAGAATCTTTTACTAAAGAGAGGCTTTTACTAAATCTTGGAACCATAATCCTGATCGATCCAGTGGAAACCCTGGGCCTGAAGCATCAGATGACGTACCATATACATGGGAGAATTGAAGCAAGAGGGTGAAGATTACTTGGGAGAATCTAGTAGGGTAGTCCATCCAGGTCATGGAGGTCTATGAATGCTAGGGAAAAGGTGGATATGCGAAATAGAAAAGTTTCGACTTCAAAGTCTTTGCATTTTTGGTTTTCATTTTGTTTATTTTCTTCTTAAATATTTGGAATTTTCTTGTTTATTGGTGATTATGGAGATTCAATGGTAATTAATTGTTTTAGGTTTTGACGATGATCAGATTTTGCTTTATATTAGAGGATTCTAGTTTGTCTGTGTAGTAAGAAGATAATGGTGCCTCTAAAGTGGGTTTTTCTTGGAGAGACTCGATGGCCTATTTGTTCTTCTTAGAGAGAGAGAGCATGTGGAAAAGCTGTCCACCATCTGTTTCTCTCTCAGCAAAGCTCTCCACAATCTCTGTTTCTCTTTCAGATATGGAGAGAGAGAGAGAGAGAGAGAGAGAGAGAGAGAGAGAGAGAGAGAGAGAGAAATGAGAAAGGCAGCAAACAAGAGAAGGTAACCTAGAGATTGCTTCCTTTGTATCAGTCAAGTGAAAACTCTAATTGTAAATGTGCATCAAAACTAGAATTTACACTGACAATTGCTTGCTTTCTTTTACTAGGACTCAAAATTTTGGCTCTGGCTGCGCAGCTCATTGGGGAGGGAGAGGTAACCGAGCATGGTAGGCTCCAGTTTCTCTGTTTGGGCATTGTGGAGAATTCGTACCATCTGAATAAATGAACGTTATAGATGGTTGCAGCTCTATTTCAGTAGATAAGGCTGGAGCCTAATGCCAACCTCATCCCTACAAACCAGATGTACACTTCTCTCTCAGCCTATATCTCATCTGATTAAAAACTCAGCAGCTGCCATTTTAAAAGCATGTCATTGTTAAGGCTTCTTGGCGCCATTCAAGATGAAGGGTTGGACTTTGAGCAAAGGAGATTCATGAGACAAGAGGGAGAAAGCAACATGGAGAGTAACAGAGCATTAACAACTGCGTGAGTGAGAGAGATCAGGGAGGAGAGAGGTCACAAGGCACCCACAAGTTTGTGTGTGAGAGACTCTATGGCTCTAAGGCTTCTTCTCTTCCTCCGCCTCCCTAACAGAACCTGGCCGATGCACCAATATAGGGCACCATACTCAAGCCACACGGCACCATTGCCACAAGGCTCAGCCCCTTGCTTCTCTCTCTATCTCGACCGTGCCAAAATCATCGACCAAATCCGCCTCCTCCTCCGCACTACCAGTCCGAATGCCTTTCCCTCTTCTCTCTCTTCTCTTGCCCCGCACATTGACACCACCATTGCTGTCCACGCCCTTCGGTCCTCCCCCTCTCCCTCTGCCACCCTCTCTCTCTTCCACTTCCTGCACAACCTCCCCCACTTCTCCCACTCCCCCAACACTTGCCGTGCTGCCCTCTCCTCCCTCCTCTACACCACCGTGCACCACCCCCAGCTCTCTCCCTCTTCTTCATCTGCCACGCCGTACACTGCTTTCTCTCTCCTCATTGATCGCATCAATTCCAGTCAGTTCCCTGGTGTTTCTCTCTCTTTCATGGACCACCTCCGCTTTCTCTGTGCCGCCAATGACCTCCCCAGAGCCCTTCAACTCTTTTCCCACACTGCTCGTCACAACCCTAGTTCTGCAAACCCCCAAAACCCCATTTTGAAGCCTCTACAAAATTCTAGTTCTCCTCAAACCCTCAATCTCAAGTCAAAGAAGGTCCATTTGTGCACTGAGGCCTATAACTTAATGATGGAACTCTTTGCTCGTAATGGTCGTCATGACGAATCCACTCGCCTCTTCCTTTATATGCTTAATAAGGGAAACCTCCCTAATTCGCGAACGTATACTGTGATCATAAGGCATATGGTGGATATGGGCAAAGCAAAGGAGGGATTTGAGGTGTTTAAGAGGTTGCCTGGTATGAGAGTTAAGCGCACTAGGTTGCAGTACACCTTGTTAATTCAAGCTTTCTCTCAGTTGGGTGATTCTGACATGGTGCTTGTTTTGGTTAGAGATATGCAAAAGGATGGCGTCCTGCCTATGCGATCCTCTGTCCAGGCATTAAGGAAGGTTGGGCTCAAAAAGGAGGCTGAAGAAATGGTTAAGGATTTCTTCACACTTGATTCAAGAATTGGGTCTATACAAGGCTCGAGCCTTTGCACTAGTTTCTTTGATGATGATCAAGAAGGTGATGTTGATGATGATGGTGATGGTGATAATGATGATGATGATGATGATGATAATGGGTTGGATGGAAATGATGAATTGGTGTCATTGAAGCCATGGGTGGACCCTTATGCAATTGCAAGTTGCTTGAGGGACTGGGATCATGCAGAGGTCTCGGCTTTAGGGAAAGCGAACATAGTTTGGACTGCTCGTTTAGTTGGCAAAGTGTTGAGGGGTTTCAAGAGAGCAGATTCAGCATGGGAATTCTTTTGTTGGGTTGCTTATCAACCCGGTTTCACACATGATGTCTTCAACATTTCGAGGATGGCAGTCCTTTTAGCACGGCAAGGCCATACCGAATTGGTTAATCGCCTCCTATCAAAGGTGGTAGAGAAAGAAGGAATTCAGATCTCTTTTAGCACTATAAGGCTTATAATTGATGCCTTTGGGATTTCGAAAAATGCAGATGCTGCACTGAAAGTGTTTCGAGACTTCTCGTCGAATTCTTTGGGATATTCAGAGAACCACAATTTGTTAATGTTGTATTCTTCACTTTTGAGGACCTTTATCAAGTGTAAAAAAGGTGCCAAAGCTACGGAGCTCCTTGAAGAGATGATGTTAAGTGGAATTCAACCCGATATCCCGATGTTATTGGGTTTGTTAGAGCACTTTGCAATGGAAGGAGACTTGAAGAGGGTGGAACAATTGTTTGGCATGGCTAGACAGTGTGTGATTGAGCCTGATGCTTATATGTATAAGATCCTTATCCATGCTTATTGTAAGAGGGAGAGGTCAGCTTTAGCAATGAGGGTCTTTGAGGTTATGCAAAATGCAGGGTTTATGCCTGATGTGGCCACCAAGAATGTGCTTGTCAATAGTTTGTGGAAGGAGGGGAAGCGAAGAGAGGCAGCTTCGATTGAGGAGAGAATTGGGAGCGATGATGATAGTCTTCCAAAAGTTATTCTTGGTCATCCATGGACAGTGAGTGGTGAAGATCTCATGTATGTCCATGATATCTATGCCAAATGCTTCACAAGAAGTGAAGCAGAGGAAGATATTCAATTAAGCGGCTAAATGGTATGCTCCACTTGGCCCTAGTTTTCACATTTCTTCTATTCTTCCACCTATTCAATTCATTTGTTACTTGTGCACATTCCATTAGTAACCCTCTTTTTGTTGCTATACTTTTCTCCAGTAGTGATTCTCATGAGCCTTAATATTTAGAGTTATGATAACCTTGATAACAATCAGTATAGTGCTATGCCTCTCCTTTCAAACGTTAAGTTTCTTCTTGACTTGTTAAGGCTTACTAGAGAACATTTCCCATCTATTTTCTTCTGGGACAGGTTTATATGCTTCCCCTACAACATAGAAGTTCTATCCTCCCCCTACCATCCAGCCGTCCAATTTTGATCAAGAGAGCCACTCACCGTTTGATCTTAGATCTGACGTCTCAAAGTATTTTATTTTTAGTTTTTTTTTATACAAATTGTATGAATATGAAATTTGGTATGTGCCGTCTTCTCATTGGGGCGCACCTATAAAAAATATTAAAAATAATTTTTCGATAAAATATAATAACCAAAATACTCTTTGAAACTTTCAGGGGTATTTTGGTCATTTTATTTTATTGAAAATATTTTTTTTATATTTTTTGCTAGTGCGAGTTTAATAGAGGAATGAACGTCCAAAATTTGGTGTCAAAATGGTTTATAGAAAAAAAATTAAAAATAAAATAGTGTAGAGACGTGACATTGTGATTGGGGCAATCTTAGCCTTCCATTTAAAATGGACGGTTGGATAAGGGGGAGGATAGAACTTCTATGCTGTAGGGGAAGCATAGAAAGCTTGCCCTTTTCTTTTTTCTCATTTTGAAGCAAGAGAGGGTGCTAGGAATTGTCACTAGAAGAAGCTCCCTAGTTTTGGAGCATCATAGGAATGCTGTTACAATTAATATATATTTGGATACACAGTAACCATAATACGGATATAATTATTTTACTAACAAATATGTTTGTTCAAGTAAATTTTAGAACTTGTATTTATTTACTTGACTCTTATCAATAAAAGTCCTGGATAATAATATCTGTGCATACTACAAATTTATTTGATTACTATATATTGAACCTTAATAAAAGATATTGATGGATTTCAGTCCAATTGGGTTTTGATCTTTACAAATGAACACCAGGGGATGAGGTAACCAAGGAGTTCATTAGTTGGATTAGATGTTCTAGATGGGGGATGTATTATTTTGGATTTGCTCCTAGAAAGGTCAGATTATGCAACGATCAGGATGAAAAAGAATGCTTGACCTAACTATATGATCGTTTCTTACTTTTCCTCATTCGAGAATCTCCTCCCTTCTTCCACCCTGCCCTGAAGAGTAACTAGGACCAATCTAATCGCGTTTTCATGTTCCAGTGGAACACTTCCTATTTTTTATAATGATCGAAGGAAAAGATTTATTGTTTTTACCTAACATATGTGGATCCAATCACAATCTTCCATATGCATCTAATCATAAACGTGTTCCAATGAGGAAGGAGGATTTTCAATGCGGGATATAAAAATATTATTATAATATAATGAAATTGTACTTCTAAAAAAAACCATGTTTGTGGCATTTGTATGACCTCAAAATTTGCAAGTGCACCCTCTTCATCCCAATAATCAATCCCCCCTACCCACCCACAAAAAAAGTAAAAAATAAAAAATCAGCTTCCACCTTAGATATGGTCAAAATGAGTTCCCCTCCTACAATGAATCTAGACTGTCCATTTGATGAATTTTATGATCTATGCCATTAGGAATTCAAAATCAAGTTTTTCTTTTTTGACGTTTTTGATCTAATGATAACAAAGCGAACTAAAAAATTTGGAAAAGGAAAACAACTTGTCCAAGGCCTAAGTTGGTTAAAAAACCATTTTGGGAGGTCAATGGTCATGAAGTGCCTAGTGAGCTTGGTGTCACATTGGAGTTAAAGGTGGTCATTTTTATTCAGGCATTCCCCAATCATGGGTTTTACCTAGTCCAACCTCAAGTGGTCGTATTCCAGCTCGGAACTCTATCCAGTCCTACTCACTTTGGCTGATCCTTTGGAGGACAAACTAGTTTGGATACTTGTCCCTGATGGTAATTTCATGGTTAAAATAGCTTGAGAACTTTTCAGTGGAGAGGAACCTTGCGGCCTGATATTGAAGAGGTTTGGGAAGGACCAGCTCATCCAAGGGCATAATGGTTTTCTTGGCTAGCTCTTCATGGTACGCTACCCACCTCTAATTTTTTTTAAATCTAGGAGGGTTCAACTAGCTTGGTGTTGTGTTCTTTGTCATGACTATGAGGATTACGCGAACCATTTGTTGCTTGATTGTAGTTTTCCTAAGCTTTTGTAGTGTTCCCTTACTCTACGATACAGTAGATCTTTCCAGGTTGAACATGATCTACTTCAAACCTTCCTGAAATAGAGGGAATACAGGTTCATATTAAAGAGTATGACACATGTTTGGATTTTTATTTTCTTGATTATAATTTGGTATTTCTTGCAGTGAAGAAACATGTGCATTTTCAATGGCCGGTGTGAATCACGTGGAAGCTTCTGTGATGTACCCTTGCTTTTATCAGGGATTTCATCAAAGTTCAAAATTGGAAGTTCCATCAAAGTGAAAAGGCCATTATCGGCAACCTTAACCTGACGTAAAGTTAACAGTTTCAGGAAAATAAAAAAGAAAAAAGAAAAAAAACCTTAACCTGAGTTGATAGGACTCCAATGCACTCAATCTCTATTATTTGAAATGGGCATCTCCATCGCTTGGCTCTATTAAGTTAAAATATAACTTATGTTTCTTTTGGAAACGGAGGGTGGTTGGCAGTGGGGGCTTAATTTGGAATCATGATGGATGTTTATATGGTTTTGCTTTAACAATGGGCATGGACAGCAGAATTCAAGGCCCTTGAACAGCACTCTGCGCCCTCCCCATCTTCTCGATTTGATGTAGAGAGTTTTTTGGGCCCCAAGTGGGTTTTTGCATAGGTCACCCAAGTGTCGGGGTGCCTATTTTTTGTATATTGCTCTTCGTGGTAAATTTCTATTAGTGATATATAGTAGTCAACAGATTAAAAAATAAAAAATAAAAATATTCGAGGACCT
The DNA here is from genome assembly GCF_054954075.1 of Amborella trichopoda. Lineage (NCBI taxonomy): Eukaryota > Viridiplantae > Streptophyta > Magnoliopsida > Amborellales > Amborellaceae > Amborella > Amborella trichopoda. Next base: position 8,827,336 of record NC_142339.1, read on the forward strand.
TGAAAGGGGCATAGATTTGGCCTTAGAATGTAATTGCACTAATCTTATTGAGAGTGATTCTAGGTTACGAGCCTTGAAGGTGCGATCCTTGGTTACGACCCTCTTACCTAACTGTCATTGGAAACTTCACAATATATCATGGTCACTCTGCCACAATATATCATGGTCCATCTGCCATTCTCTTCATGAAGCAAACAAGATTGCTTTTGCACATGCTACATTCTCTCTTTTCTGACATACAAATGCTACCCATCAATGTTTGAACTGTTTTTTCTTTGAATTAATAAAACTAGGTAGCGGACCTTTTCCCCGCTGATTAACCCAAAAAGAAGTGTTCTTGAGCTCAAATTTTAGGGCCAGCAATTTTCACCTGTTGTTTTATGAGCATGTTACGTGGGTGACTTCCATTTGGCCCCGGGTGTGGGGATAGAGTCTGATAAGCATGGAAATGGGGAAATCCAACCTGCTAGAAAGGAAGTTTACTTTAAAACCATGTTGCTTGAACTAAGAGAAAAAAAGAGAGTTATTTAGCCGAGTTCTCATGTTAAAAAATATGAAAATATAGAAAAACACAATGAAATGCAGGAATCCTACCCAAGGCATCAGCTTACTCATGGAAACCTCCCGACCTCACGGTTATTGCAAAACAAAATCTGAGACTGGCATTTTAATACCTTCTTGTACATGAAATTTTCAGGCGAACATTAGTATGTTAGCCAACAAATGTTTAACCGTATAGTAAATATAATGCATTTTGTGGATCAGTATTATGTTTTATATGTTACATATGCAACTGAATTACATATTGTCTTTTGTAGATACAAAGTTTTGAAGTTCTTTTATTGTGTAGATACAGTTTTAATGATATCTGTTATACAGATACTTCCCTTAATGAAGTTTTACTTGGTATGTGGAATGAATATTTATTCACTCATAAAACAAAAGAGAACCCTAATGGGAAGCACACGGAAGCCCATGGACTATGGAGAGTCATCGTTTTGCTGGGGTCAATATCATCCAATTAAATGATGGATGGTAAGGACAGCATGAGACCCACCATTGGAGATGCCCTTTTCCCGCATTCCATGATGCTTATACTTTACCATGCTCATACTTTACCCGACTTTAAGATCGTCCATCCTTGTGTCTCCCTTGTCCATGTATCGTTAACTGAATCTCTACAACTTGAACAGGTGTGGCTGCATGGATATGCGCAAAGAGGACTACCAGACCTTTGAGCACCTCCTAGTCAATGGCCCCCAGAAGTTCATCTGAAGAGAGGCACAAGAGCACTCTAGTGTAAGATTTTTTTCTGGGGCTCTATTTCATGCCAGAATTCCTGTAAAATAAACTGTGTAAAGATAGAGAATCATATAAAAAATTATATTTCATATTTTGCATTCATTATAAACATCTCTCTTTCTACAATTTCTCTCTCTACAAGAGATGGCCCACGCTACAACACTTATCTCATCACTAACACACTTTTCTCACTTAAGCACCACAATCTCTCTACATGCTCCACTCCCACACTTTCTCTACTTCACACACTTATATCACATGACTTTCTCACTTTACCACTCAATCAACCCCACCACTCAACTCAATCAATGACTCACTTCACCTCACTCACTTTCACTCTCTCTCTTTCTTCATTTCATTCTCTTTTTCTCTCATACCTTCACCTCACGCACCACCACTTTCTACCTCCTTGGATTGACACCACTCTCTCTCTCAATATATATATCACATACTTACCCCACCACTCTATCACACACACTAACACTACTTTACACCCACTTTCTACCCTCTTAACACGCTTCACCACATTCCCACACGGCCCTATTTAGAACATCCTCCACGGTCATTAGGTTCTTCTAATTTTCAAATAATCACACTTATTTTCAATTTTTTCATACCACCGAATTCCACCAAAAACATGGTTGGTCAATGTTGACTTTCACGCTTCTCCCTCTCAACATTGGCTTACCCTTACAACTGATCTTCTAATCATTTTTGGTCGCCGTTCACTCCCTTCTTCACTTCAACAAATACAAGACCAATAATTCTCTCTCTCTCTCACTCTCTCTTACTCACTAAGGATAAGAGTATCAAATAACCATCCTAACCCATTTCATATTTTCCTCCCTTCCTCTCTTCTTTTTCTCTCTAACAAATACTCACCCATTTCCTCTCTCCTTTTCCTATCTCTAGCTAGGGCTGGCAATGGATGGGGTGGCTCAGCTTAGTCGGCCCAGCTCTAAAAATGTAGAGCCTGGGCCACAAACTGTAGTCTGAGGGCAAGGCTAATGCTAGTGCCAGCCGGGTTCAGCTTTTTTTGTTTTTCTTATATTTTCTTCATTTGTTTTTAGCCCAGCCTGGCCTAGCCCTAGGGCTAGGCCAAGCCTGAGTCGGCCTTATAGCAATAAGGACCTGGCCATTGCCACTCTTAGTTCTAGCCATACCCATTTGCCCTCTCTCTCACACATGCGCGCATGCACACAATATCTTTCTCACGCACACACATTTACACACTCAAAATACTCCCTTCAGCGCTGATTCTCTGTTAACCTCATCTTTGATGTCTTTACTTTCACTCTAAGAGCATCAAAAAACAGTTACCCCAATATCTCTCTCTCTCTCACACATCGATTAAACCAATAATGCGCTATCTCTACTAAGCAGAACCAAATGCAATACTTCTTGCAGGATGCGATACCCATTTCAATTTCAACCCCCCTCTCTCTCTTGACGACCTCCTTTTCCCCCACTTTGCCACCAAAGCTTCAATGGTGTAAACTTGGCATCTCTGGTCCTGGTAGAGAGAGAGGGGTAGAGGAGAGAGAAAATGGATGATTAGAGGAGTTCCAGGGGTTGTTCTGTGTAGCAGGGAGATGTCAAGTGGGTGTAGCTGCATAGTGTGGTTCAGGAGGGATCTAGAGTTGAAGCTAACCTTGCTCTCTCATCTGGTGTGAGAGTTGGTTCAGTGGTTGCAGTCTTTATATGGGCACCTGAAGAAGAGGATTATTACTATCCAGGAAGGGTCTCTAGGTGGTGGCTTAAGCAAAGTCTTGCTCATCTTGATAGTTCATTGAGGAGCCTTGGAAATTGCCTCATAACCAAGAGGTCGTCTGATAGTGTTTCCTCTCTCTTGGTGGTTGTCAAGTCCACTGGTGCAATCTGCGGCTTCTTTAACCATCTCTATGGTAGTAACTCTCTCTCTCTCTCCAACTTATATATCATGTTTTTTATCCTTCTTTGTTTATTTGTTTTTTTAATGTTCTGGTCTTTCTCTGCTTATTTTGTTTCTTGAATTCAGTTTCTGTTTCATGTGGGTTTTCTCACTCTGCCCAATTCAGTGCTTGTGGTGTTCTGATGTTTCTTCTTTTATTTTAATAATTATTTATTTTTATATTGAATGTGAGATTTCTTTGTGCTTTTGTCTCTTTCTGGCCATCATAGTGCATATGGTGTTTTGATCCTAGGTTTGTAAAAAATTAAATATTTGGGTATTCATGTACTGATTGGATTATAGGTAGGTGGTGAGATGCCTTGATATGGGTTAATTTATGGGATTATATAGGTTTGATCTTGTTCACTAAAAGGTTTTCACTTTTTTTCTCACCTCTTTGAAATTTATTGTTGTTTTTATATTTTATTTCGAATGCATGCTTGTGATTCTTGGAGGTGAAATTCTTGAGGGCTTTGCATTTTTGCCTAAGAACACCATGGTGCTCTCCTTCTCTATCCGAACATTTGAAGATTTGGGCTGTAAATCGTATATCTACGCAACCAAAGCTGTGTTTTTCTATTAAATAATTGCAGATGTTGGAAAATAAATTCTTGAATATTAATTTTATTTTTTGGGAAACCTAGAGTTAGAGCTATGGCCTAAGGGTATTTGCATTTCTAGTAAATTGGCGTTTTATTTTATTTTTATTTTTATTTTTTGTATGAATGTATTGATTGGGGTGTAAGTTTCTTTTGGAAGGTTGATTCAACCACTGAAGTAAGCATCTGAATTTGGTTTTTCATTTCTTTTTCACTGTATTTCATTACAAAGATGAACCACAATCACAAGAGGTCCCGAGGGGTCACGCTATATAGGCCCAATCATGAAATGGATAAAAAACCACACTGAGAGGCGGAGAGGGAAAGTGGTTTTAGGTCCCCAAGGGGGACCTGGAAGCCTCCTTCTGAGTTGGCTTCTCTATACATGTGTTGCTAAGCGATTCTGAATTCTCTGGTGATATACAAAATCTCTGGTTTTTGATTTTTAATGTTTGATAATCAAAGATGAATTCTATATCATCATTCTTCTGTCAAAATTTGGGAATTCTGTGATTAATTATTTCACTGTACTCTCTCTGAAATATTAGTTGCTTGTCGTATTAATTTTCGGTTCTCTCATTCTTTTGCCGTTTTGTAGAAAGTACATGGAGATTTTTTAGGATTATGATCTGTCATATGATGACCAACCTTGTTTCTTTTCTTTATGTTTCAAGCTGCTCAATAATTGTTCATCACACGTAACTTCTTGTGCAGACCCCCTATCTCTTGTAAGGGATCATAGATCAAAGGAAGTTCTGACAGCTCAAGGAATAGTGGTCCATTCGTTTAATGTGGATTTGCTCTATGAACTATGGGAAATTCGCGACCCAAATGGGCAACCCTTCATCACTTTTGCAGCATTTTGGAACAGATGCCTTATGCCTTATGACCCATTTGCCCCAAAAGAATAGTTCAGGTTTTTGATTGTATATATTTACTTCGTAGCCACTTTGTTTGATGTCAATCATTCTCAAGTTACTTTGGCAAGTTACCCACAAAAGAAAAGGAAAAATTGATATCGAGTGTGGTGCTCCCAGTTATTGGCATTCAAGCTAAGATCTCCCTAATTCCTACATTGTTTTTATTTTTAAGGAGAATTAGTTGACGCAGAAACGAGTGACTAGCTGAATATTTTGAATTATACTTTTTTATCTGCTGAGAATTGTCATACAGCTTACTTAAGAGGAAACAAATTGTTATACAGCTTGCAATTTTTCACTAGATTAAATTTTTTTGATGCAACTACTTGAAGATTGTGATAAATTTGAAATTCCAAATAAGGAGATTGTTTGATGAAATTGTGTAAAATAACTATGAGAAGTTGATTTGCATCACAAAGAATGGCTTATACCAGGATAATTAAGTTTGTGATATTTTTCCTTTTGAATCGCTTGCATTCCATACCTTGAATCAGCTTTCTCCTAGTTGTATGCTGTCCACTGGCTTATTCAGCAATGATTCAGTCAAGGCTTCAACGATTGTGTGTGGACCTCTGTTACTAATTTTCTAGGCTAAAGATCTATGATATTCTTAGATGGCGAGGCAAAGGAAATCGCAAGGGATTAGCTCACTCATTTTTAGCCTTAAATAGATTTTGTTAATATTATTTTTAAACTTAAAAATAATAAAAATAGAAAAGGAAGAGAAAATAGTGAAAGACATGTTGTGTCACATATCTTGACATGGATACTATATGGAAATAACTATGCACATAGCATAAAAGCATTAGATTAAGGTTATAAAAGCACTAGAATATGGTTATTAACATTATTGAGGATTATAACCTCATATGCTGCTATATGCCTTGTGAATGGAAAATTTTGTTGAAGCTGTTTGAATTTTTTTTCTTCATAGTTATCGATGCTATTAGAATTATTGTATTTGGTGGCTGAATGTGAGAAAGGGTATGTTAGGAACTTGTTTACTTCTTTATTGTTAGGGTCATAGAATCCTTATGTTACTGTCGAGACGAAACAAAATATCTGATATGATTCAGATATGTTTGACCGTTCTTATGTCTTTACTTGGCTTGAGCGAATTATTAAGGTTCAATGAATTAGGTAAACGTGTTTAGAAGTAAGTTTTGGGTTACCCTGTAATGCTAGTTTCATGGACGAGAGAACTTCCATTCGTGATTCTGTGTTCTTTGAGAAATGTTGACTATTTTTCCTATTATGATTATTTATTACTGATTCATACGTTTTGCTCAGAATTTTGAAAGATTGTTGGCTGATCCATATCTTGTTTCTATAGTCATCGTGCTTTAACAATCCACAGATTGCAGCTGTAGTAGCTATGCATCACATGGTTTATTGTGGTCATAAATCTTTGCTTGGTGCTACTGGAAGTTTGCTACTAAATTTTTTTCTCATTATATTATGTTCATGTGAACTCATGCTTGTAGAATTCAATCAAATTATTACAAATAGTTTAGTTTTTCTATTATTCTATTGGAAAATTGTTTCACGCGGGCTGGACCTCATTTTTACATATGCGGTCCAGAAAGTGTAAAGCATCCATCTTAAAGATGGATGGAAGTAGGTGTTCCATCTAAAAACAACGGAAAACAACAGAAGCTAACGGTCCAAATGTTTTCTTACTAAAATTATTATTTCTAATTTTTAAAATTAATGTATTTTTTTTCATATTCATGACCTCCATGTTAGAGATTACATGTGGTTAAAAATTAAGCCTTAAAATCCATCTCAGAAATAGATTTATTAAGAGGCCCATATTTCTACATATGCGGGCTTGGCCGCATAGAATCCGGGTCCTATTCTATTTGATTACACTCTTCTTTTTTTGAAAAGGATAATATGGGTTTTTATGCGTATATTAGATATTCTAACAAAAAAATGTGTACATTAAATATTCTTACGAAAGTTTAATATACTTACAATATATATATATATATATATATATATATATATATATATATATATATATATATATATATATATATATATATATATATATATATATATAGGTGCGGTTTGTATTGAGCCTAGGCTCTAAACAATCAAATTAAAGCTTACCTTCAAATAGTATCAAGAAATGTGGTTTCAATACTGAAAATATTTGTAATAGCCTTAAAATTTATTTTTATCTTTATTTATAAAGTTTAAAGCTTCAAAAACAATGTAGATTGATAGATCTATGAAAACTTGAAAATCTTGAAAATTAAAGGTCCAAAAATGCGTTACAAAATGCACTATTTTCAAAACTTGAAATCCATTTTTTTCTCATGTCCATACATCTTGATGTCAAGATGATCAATTTGAGGATATTTGGGCATCAAAACAACCTCTTGCACTGAAATTTTTTAGGTAGGCTCAATTTTGATTGTTTAGAGCCTCGGCTCTATATAAAATTTTCCCTATATATATATATATATATATATATATATATATATATATATATATATATTATTTTGAATCTCAAGAAGAGATAACTTTTCTTCTATATTTTGGTATTTTATTTCTTCTTTCAGATAATACTGAAATTTTTCTTTAGAAGAGATTTTGTTTTTAACATTATTGATTTCATGGACTCTGGGCTTTTCAATGAAGGTAAATTTAACCTTATACCCTTCAATACGGGCTTCTATCCCTGTGTCATCAATCTTAATTGGATAGAGCATATTTAAAAATGGAGTTCCTAGAATAACAGGCTGACTTAACTTTAGCCACCAGCCGGCTGCATCTTACTGTAGCCACCAGTCGACAACATCTTACTGTAGCCACCAGCCGACAGTCCACTGTAGCCACCAATCGATAAAGCGGAATTAAACATTAAAGCTAGAGATAACACAACATAAAGCGAAATTAAACATTAAAGCAAGAGATAACACAACATAAAGCGGAATTAAACATTAAAGCAAGAGATAACACAGTAAAACATTAACAGAAACAAATACAACAACAGAACACAATACGTAAAAAGTAAACTCACATTTGACAAATACAAAAGCTGGTAAATAATTTTAGCTGCTCCGGGATGTAGTCAGGAACTTCTTCTCAAAAACAGTTACACATAACAATCTCATACTTTTACATAAAAGAAAAGTAAACAATCTCACAAGTTTACAGTAGAGAGAGCGCTGTAGAGAGAGAGAAGATTGTAGAGAGTTGCAGAGAGAGAAGACTGTAGAGAGAGAGGGCTGCAGAAAGCAGAGAGAGCTTTAGAGAGAGAATAGAGAAAACTGTAGGGAGTTACATAGAGAGAAGACTGTAGAGAGTTGTAGAGAAAGAAGACTGTAGAGAGAGGGCTGCAGAGAGCACTTAGGAAAACTCAGGCTAACTCCGGATGCTTCAAATGAGCGGAGTCCTCCCATTTTATAGCCTCTGAAGTTAGGCGGGTTTGAAGATGTTTGAAGTCCGCACCGACACAACAGTGAGATTTGTTCGGTTGGTGGCTACAGTGGACCGTCGGCTGGTGGCTACAGTAAGATGCTGTCGGCTGGTGGCTACAGTAAGATGTTGTCGACTGCTACACGTCTCCTGATTGGAGTCGTTCTGGTCCCCCCTGAATTTTTTTTTATTTGGAAGAAAATTTTATTCTGGCGCAATCATCATTGTTCATCGGACTATAATCTTCTTGGTCTTCACTTTGGGTAGAGGTGGACATTATTTCTTCATTATTTTCTATGGCTTCCCAGAGTTTCTTTTTAAACTCTTCTTTGGATAGTTTGGGGTTTTGTTGCTGAAATATTGCAGCATATTCTGATATTTCCATCTTTTGGGGTGAAGTTGAAGGTATAAACTTCATTTTTATTTTGTCTGGATTTAAGGAGTCATTCTTATAACTATCCCACCATTTGATATAGATTTGTCTTAATTCGGGGATATAATCCCATCTATCCATATCATCTGCTGAGACCTGATACTCCCATTTTAAAATCCAAAGGACCTGATATAAGGTCATAAAATATATGTGGCAGTCTCTTTTTAGACTCTTTCTATTATACTCAAAGAATTTTCTCTGTGAAATTTACAGTTCTTTTGGTAGTATTTGGTTTGTGGATCCCCATATGGAGAACCAATTTTTAAACCAATTTGGAAAATTATTTGGCTCAGTTATTTTGAACTGAATATACCAGCTATGGGAATTTTTTGTATTCTGGTATGAAAAGGCTTCTTCCCAATCCTTTATGTATTCATAGTAATGATAGGATTTAATTTTAAATCCTTTCGTATTCATGATCCTTGGCTTTAAAGGATCCGATCCCCATTCTTTGTAAGCTATAATTTTTTTGATTTGGAACTTTGAATATGTTATTTCATTATCATTATTTCTGGAATGATGACCTATAAAAACTAATCCTGTTTCTATCAGGATGCATTCGTACCATTCTCTGCTTTTTTTCGCCCATATTAAGATACATATGCTGCCTGAGGTATAAAGCAGTTATTTCAGTCGGATGTTTGGACTGAGCAAGGGAATATATGCTGTCTCTAAGAATATAAATTTTGCACTAAGAGTTTGAGTGCTTATTGGTGTTTAGAGGTGAGATATATCAATATCTTGTATTTGCCTCTGTATTAAAGCATTTGGTGTTGATGGAGATGCCAGGGATGGTCTTGGACTAGGAACTATTTCCATCATTTATTTTTGGTTTTGCTAGCTCCTTCTGCCCTCCCTGCAAAAATTCTCGGGTCAAGAAGTCAGGCAAATAGTTGGTATTACCATTAATATGCTCAATAGGAAATTCAAAGGCAGAAAGAATACCTTGCCATCTTGCAAAGATTTGCTTTGATACGAGATTTTTGACATCTTTCTGAATGATATCCTTGGCTGCTTTACAGTCAGTTCTTATGAGGAATGATGGATTAAGTAGATCACTTTGAAATTTTGTAATGGCATGAACAATTGCGAGTATTTCATTTTTTACTGTTGAATAGTTTTGTTGAGCTGGGTTCCAGGTTTTAGGGGTAAAACGGACCAATTGCTCTTGATTATTCAGCTTTTGTTTTTACACAGCACCAAGTCCTATTCCGAGGCATCTGTTTCTACTATTTTAAATGCTGTAGGACTTGACAGAGCTAGGCATGATAATTCTTTAGCTTTGGTTTTAATTTTTCTTACTGCCTTGGTATGTTCTTCAGTCCATTCTGGAGGATTCCTTTCTAACCTTTGAAACAGAGGCTTTGCATCTAAAGCCAAATCTTTGTAAAAATCTGAAATATAGTTTAAACAACCAAGGAATCTTTGTAATTCAGTTTTTCCTGTAATTGTATCTAGAAATTTTGGTTGCAAATACTATTGCTCTATCAATAGGAATAATTCTTCCTTGGAAAATATTATGCCCTAAAAATCTTATTTTTGGTTGACATAGATTTATTTTTCTTGCGGAAACTACTAAGTCAGCATTTTTTATTGCTTTGTGAATGTACTTAAATGTTTCCAGTGTTGATCAATTGATTCAGAGAAAACAAGTACATCATCAATATAGACGATCATAAATTTGGTACGAGGATTAAAAGTTTCGTTCATGATATTTTGGAATTCAGATGGTGCATTCTTTAATCCAAACAACATAACATTCCATTCAAATTGTCCAAATGGGACATTAAAAGCAGTTTTATATTTATCCTTTTCGGCAATCTAGATTTGCCAATAGCCTGAGTTGAGATCAAATTTTGAAAATATACAGGCATTGACTAGTCTATCTAAGATGTCTCTTTTGTTTGGGATTGGATATCTGATTTATCTTAAAACTTTGTTAAGCAGTTTATAATTTGTAATCAATCTTGGAGCCCCTCTTTCTATTTCGGAGGCCTTTTCTACATAAAAGGCCGAACAGCTCCATGGTGATGAGCTCTTTCTGATAAGCTTTTTATCCAATAATTCTGTTATCTCTTTTTTGCAGATTTCGAGTAACCTATTGTTCATTTGAATAGGTCTTGCTTTAGTAGGAAGTTTTCCCTCTCTGAAATTCATAAGGAAGTTCAACTATATGCTGTTTTCTGTCCCAAAAAGCATTAGGGATATCGACACATATCTCTCTCTCCATATCTAATTTTAGAGATTTTATTTTATTTTGAATCTCAGGAAGAGATAACTTGTCTTCTATATTTTTGTATTTTAATTCTTCTTTCAGATAATACAGAAATTTTTCTTTAGAAAAGATTTTGTTTTTAATATTATTGATTATATGGACTCTGGGCTTTCAATAAAGGTAAATTTAACCTTATGCCCTTCAATACTGGCTTCTATCCCTGTGTCATCAATCTTAATTGGATAGAGCATATTTAAAAATGAGTCCCTAGAATAACATGCTGACTTAAACCTTTTACCATTATAAATGGAAAATTGAAATAAGCATCATTATTGCATACTGCAGTATCTGATAGTTTATAGTTTATAAGCATTTTGCTGCCATCTGCAGTATTAAGGATTTGGGTAGCCTTGCTGAAGTATTTAGTTGGTACTAATCCTTTATTAATACAGTTTAGGTCTGCTCCTGAATCTATCAGGGCAGTAGTTTGGAAGCTGTATTCCTTTTGAACTACGATTTTGATGTTTGTAAACCTTTTTTGGGTTATAATTTTGTCTATAAGGTTTATATATATACAATTTTGGACCTTTTCTATTACATTCATTTGGTTTAGGGAGGGTGTCTTCAACCTCAGGTGGTAAAGGAACATTGTACTCATTGATTAGATTATCAAATTCACCTTCTATATTTTCTTCTTCAATTACCTCATTGATAGGATTCTGGGTTAATTTTAGGATTTGAACCCTTGACTTTGGAGCTATCAACTCATTTATGAGATCATTGATCTCATATTTTAGCTCAGATATTGAAGGTTCTTTTTCTGTATATGTTTTATTTTGTGCCTTTTTTAAAATATCTTGGAAACGATAATCTTCTTTTGTTGGGACAAGAGAAGACTTAGGTTTTCTAGAAGGGGTTTTGGACATATTGATATACTGGGTTAAGGCTTCTTTTTTAGTCGATGAGGTCTATGATCAGCTCTTCTTCTTTGGTGAGGGTATTGATGCTTAACCCGTTCATATCCATTATTGCCTTGTACAAATCACATTGGCAATTAACTTTTTCTTTCTCTAGACTATTTTCATTATCGGAGTCTGCATCAGAACTGCTGATAATGATATCCTCATCATTTATTTCCCCAATCAACATTTCTTCTTCTGATTCAGAGGAATCAAAGACTTCATCCTCAATTTGGAGTATTTCGAATAATTGCTTTTTAATATTATCATATATTTCCAAAGAGTTAATTTTTTTTTGAACCCTACATTTGTTTTTGTAATGGCCAACTTTGCCACAATTATAACAGATAGGGATTTTCCTTTTTCCTCTGTGTTTAAAAGATGGTTTATCTTGCAAAATTTTTTTGAAAATTTTTTCTTTTGCCTTTGAATAATGTTTGAATTTTCTTTTTCTAAATTTTTCATGTCTTCTTTTTTGGAAAGGCTTAGAAGGGGATAGAGTATTAAATCCAAATTGCTCGCAGAAGTCTCCTAATTCCTTTCTGCCTGTTATTCTCCGTTTTTCTAATTGTCTTCGAAGTTTGAAGTCTGTACATAAAGCCAGACCCTCAGCACAAATTTCAGCTGATAATTATCCTAATGTATACAGAGAATAAGGAATAATTTCACCATGTTTGTTTTTAAGCCTTGTCTTCACCTTTTCCTTAAAAAGGTGTGGTAGACCAGCTATAAATTTTCTTTCCAATAGTCTGACTTACTATCTTCTCTTGATAGTAGTCTAGAGAAAAATACGTCTTTGTACCATTTATAATGAGGGAGTGTTGGACATCTTAAATTTGATAACAAATCTTCAGATCTTGCTGCTAACAAAGCAGTACTTCCTACAAAATGGAAAGTAATGGTATATATCAATGTATATTGACTGCATCTCCTTCTTGTACTATATTATCTTGGCCATCTTCTCTCTTAACTATCCATTGTTTTGAGGCATTTAATATTTGGTTTTTTGATTCTTCATCTATATGAAAATCCCACCAACCTCTTAACCATCCTGTAAATCCACATATTATGGCCTTGGCTATCTCATGGTCTTGGTTTCCACTTGCATTGCAGGCAGTGGCATACATAGTCATATGTTTCATGAGATCTAGGATTTGGTTCTCAGCCATGCTATATATATTCTAATTTACTATGGATTTACCTGAATAGGAAAACGAGGCAGAGATTAGGTCTTGTTTTATTTGTAGATCTACTGGTGTAGATCTAGATAGTATATTTGGATCAGGGACACTGGTCTTACCTTTTTCCCATAGTCATTTCTATTTAATTCTAAGCTTTCAGTTTTAAAAGCTTTTTCCATTTCTTCAATTTCTTTGTCAGGTGCTTTTTGCAAAACCTGAACATTCCCTTCTTTGGTGTCGGAAGGCTGGCCCTTTCCTTTTTCATCGATGCTTAGTTTTTTTAATCTTTTGACCAGCTCATCAATTAACTCATTATTTTCCTCTTTTTTCTTTATTCCTTGTAGGCTGAATTTTCCTGTTTCAATAGTTGGAGGCGGTTTGAATAGGACGGCTTCCTTTTGTTTTTCAGAACTTCTGGGTTCAGGAGTTGGTCTTAATTTGTTTACTGTATTTTCTATTGTTGTAGTCTGTTTTCCTATTGTTTGGAGGAAAATATTTGTATAATTATTTTGTTCAATAATATGAGGTATTCTATCAAGCTTAGCCATATTATGGTCGCTTTCTTTGGGTCCTATCTTGAGAGGTGAGGTTCTAATTTCAATTTTCTCCCCTAACTTTTCTCCTTTAAGTTGTAAGCTAGTCTCAGGGGGATGAATAGACTCAATTGTTTCCCCTTTTGTGGTTTGCAAAGATTTTTCGACCATATTTACCTCGAAGTTGGGAATTTTTATTTTATAATCTTTTGCTATATATTTTAACCATTTAAAAAACTTGACAGGTGCATTATATTTTATCGTAAAACGATTAAATTTTAGATGAAAGACATCTTTCAGAGGTTCTTTAAATTCTTTAAAGAACCATTCTCTTATTAATCTATTTTCTTCGGAGTAGAAATCTTTTATGATCTATTCTTTATCAATCTTAAATTCTTCTTTTTGAATAACATTCACATCAAAGTCCAAATCAGAAGGAGTTGGTTCTTGTTCTTTTATTTCAGAAGAACTTGGAGTATCTACTCTATAGACTGGTTGTTGAACCTGATTTGGAGTTCTATTAAGTCTTTCGATAATAGTTCTCCTATGTGTAGATAATCTTTCATATTCTAACTGTGGGATCGAAGAGGTAGAGCTTCTGGGAGGATCCCTGACGCTAGGTTCACCAATTCTTAAAGTAGTTTTTCTGGAGGATGAAAATCTGATTTCTATCTCTCCATCTGAATATTCTATTATTTGTTCAGGGGTTTTGTTCAGGGGTTTTCAGGGTTTTTAATTTGGGATTCAGTTTGTAATAATCATCTCTCTGGTAATTTTACCTGAGACCATACCACTGACTTTGGTATGACTAGATTTCATTTTTTCATGTTTGTCTGGAAAAATATGGTTTGTCCTTTTGAATCCATTTGCCTAGCATTTGGACAAAGAGTATTCATTACCTTATAACATATTCGGTAAACAAATGCTAGATTTTGAGAACCTGGGTCCATATCAAAACCTTGAGTTTTAAAGTTTAGGGTCAGGACCTTTAATAGATTAGGATCTGTTAAGGCCACCGAGAAATTTGGAAAACAGTTGAAATAAATGGAGCCGTTACAGAGACTGGATTCTACTATTCTTAACAAGGAATCAGTGAATCTTTTATACCTGCTGTCTCTTAGACAGAGCATAACAGAATTGTTTAATCCTGTTCTTATCAATGGTTTAACAACTATTTGTACTAAACCAATGTGTAAGTACTCGAAATCTTTCATTTTGTGATCTTCAATCATTCTTGGATAAAGTAATTGGAATTTGTCCTGAGTTTCCATGATAGAAATACTTTGTTCAATAGTTTTGATAGAAAAACTACTTTTAAAATCAAAAGTTCATTTACTATAGATATCTGAAATAGGTACCTTAGGTATATTCCAATTTTGGATTTTTTTTTCTATATTATCTATTATTACTTCCTCTCTATTATTGACATGTAATGTATTACTCATAGTAACTGACCTATTAGATAAAGTTCTGATAAAGTTTGCCATTGTAATTCGAGTCAACCGGAAACAGTCCCTACACTTTTCTGGCTCTTCCTGGCCTTAGTGATATTTGGCTCACAACGACTTTGAACTTACTATTGCAAATTTTCTCAGAATTTTTATTTAATAGTTCAGTTTTCTATTGGTGATACAGTTAGACCATTGTAATAGTAACTTGGCTCTGATACCATAAAGCGGAATTAAACATTAAAGCAAGAGATAACACAACATAAAGCAGAATTAAACATTAAAGCAAGAGATAACACAGTAAAACATTAACAGAAACAAATACAACAACAGAATACAAGACGCAAAAAGTAAACTCACATTTGACAAATACAGAAGCTGGTAAATAACTTTAGCTGTTCCGGGATGTAGTGAGGAACTTCTTCCCAAAAACAGTTACATATAACAATCTCACACTTTTACATAAAAGAAGACTAAACAATCTCACACGTATGATAATGAAATAGCATATTCAAAGTTCCAAATAAGAAAAGTTATACTTACAAAGAATGGAGATCGGATCCTTTAAAGCCAAGGATCATGAATACGAAAGAATTTAAAATTAAATCCTATCATTACTATAAATACATAAAGGCTTGGGAAGAATTTTTTTCATACTAGAATACAAAAGATTCCCATAGCTGGTATATTCAATTCAAAATAACTGAGCCAAATAATTTTTCAAATTGGTTTAAAAATTGGTTCTCCATATGGGGTCCACAAACCAAATACTACCAAAAGAACTGTAAATTTCACAGAGAAAATTCTCTGAGTATAATAGAAAGAGTCTAAAAAGAGACTACTACATATATTTTATGATCTTATATCAGATCCCTTGGATTTTAAAATGAGAGTATCAGGTCTCAGCAGATGATATGGATAGATGAGATTATATCCCCGAATTACAAAGACAAATCTATATCAAATGGTGGGATAGTTATAAGAATGACTCCTTAAATCCAGACAAAATAAAAATGAAGTTTATACCTTCAACTTCATCCCAAAAGATAGAAATATCAGAATATGTTGCAATATTTCAGCTACAAAACCCCAAACTATCCAAAGAAGAGTTTAAAAAGAAACTTTGGGAAGCCATAGAAAATAATGAAGAAATACCCAAAGTGAAGAGCAAGAAGATTATAGTCCGATGAACGGTGACGATTGCGCCGGAATAAAATTTTCTTCAAAATAATTTTGTCTACAAGGTTTATATATTTCGAATAATGTGCCGACAAGGTTGAGTTTTCCTAACTCCTTTCTTTAAGGTATATATATATATATATATGGGTGCGGTTTGTATAGAGCTTAGGCTCTAAACAATCAAATTAGAGCCTACCTTCAAATAGTGTTGAGAAATATAGTTTCAATACTGAAAATCTTTTTGATAGCCTTAAAATATACTTTCATCTTTATTTATTAAATTTAAATCTTCAAAAATAGTGTAGATCGACCGATCTATGCAAACTTGAAATCTTGAAAATTGTCAGTCTAAAATACGTTACAAAATACACTATTTTCAAAACTTGAAATCCATTTTTTTCTCATGTCTTTGCATTTTGATGTCGAGATAATCAATTTGAGGATATATTTAAGCATCAAAACAACTTCTTCTAAAGAAATTTTTGCATATATATATATATATATATATATATATATATATATATTTATATATATATATTCTTACATTATACAATATTCTTACAAAAGAACCATACCCAAGTGGTTAAGGCATCACACACAAGATGGGTGCTCCGAATGTCAAAAATTGAGATTGTCAAAAGTAACTGGGTATAAGAAGGAAGAAATGGCCATTAAAAAGGATGCAAGAATCAGCCTAGGCGGCCGCTCAGGCGAGTTAGGTGACCTAGGCATGTCGCTCAGGCTTTGGTGGACCATCTAGGTGAGTTGTCCTTGAGCACCCGCCTAATACTTGCTTAGGTGGGTGCCTTGGGGACTGCACCCGTCTAAGTGTAAAAATGCCAGTCAGGTGGGTGCTTTTGGTATTTTTTTGTCTTTTGGATTTTTTATACTTTCTAAATATGCATTTTTTATACTTTCTAAAAAAAAATATGCATTTTCTATATTAAATTTGACCTAAAACAGAATTATTGGACACCCCTTGTCTTCTTTTGAACCTAAGCACCCCATATTTGGGTGGCCGTTTAGGCGTCGGGCAGCCTAGAGCCCCTAGAGTGCCTAGGAGCCACCCAGCGGTCTAGGCCCCCTAGGGTGCCTAGGAACCACCCAGGAACATTGGCAGGAATGCCTTTTGGTTTTGTTTTAGTTTATATTATTTTGCATATTATATTTCTCTGGGACTTTTGCTGTTAATCAATTTTTTTCCTTTTCAGATCTTGAATTATAATGCTTTTTGGCTTTGTTTTTTTTTTTTCTGTCATCAAAGATTAGGACAGGAAATTATAGATTTTCTTTCATACCGTGGCTGACCTTTTTAAATTTCGGCCTTCTTACATTTTGTTCTTGCTTTCGGCTTATGTGACTTTTTGTACAAGCTAAGGCCTCTCTCTCTCTCTCTCTCTCTCTCTCTCTGTGATAGGGCCACACCCAGACAAACACATGGGGCCTATGATTTTGAAGGGAAAGAAATCTCATAAATGAGCCATTATTATGTCCTAAGATTCATGTCTATCTGCCCCCTTTTTTTTTTTTTTTGGGTTATCTCCTACATACACTTTTAGAGAGAAAATGAAGATGATTTAGTTGAAGCATACTTGTAACTATCTTCCAACATTTAAAATCTTGTCACAAGATATTAAAAAATGGAAAATGATACTATGTTAAAATCTGGTAATGTTCATTAAATATTCTATGATATTTTTAAATTTTTAACAATTTTATTTTCTTAGTTTATTATTCATAATTTCCTTATGGGAAGTTTATCATAAAAGATGAACTATTTAACATTTGGGATTGTATACAATCAGATCATTGAGAAGTTTAGAGTGAATGGAAAAGTTCTCCACATGGTTTTTGGTGATTTAGAGAGAGCTTATGACATAGTACCTTGATATTTGATTTGGTGGGTGTTAGTAAAGAAATGAGTCTCTAGACATTATATCGATTTGGCAAAAGATATGTACGATGCAGCGCTAACTAGTGTACGAATAATTCCTGGAGAGACGAGTGAGTTTCAATGACAATAGGTCTATATCAATGTCAGCATTGAGCCCATATCTCTTTGTCTTAGTTATGAATGACTTAACTAGGCACTTACAAGATGAGGTATTGTGTTGCATGTTCGTAAATAACATTGTTTTTATTGACGAGACTCGAAAAAGCCTCAACACAAAGAACTTCGGAGGGATAGTCTAAATGTTTTAAAATTAGCCGGACTAAGACAAAATACATAAAATGTAACTTTAGTAATATGAGTAGAGAAGAAGAAGTAGTTAAGATGATGGACAAGAAATATAAAAAAGAGTGCACTTTCGATATCTTGGGTTGATAATCCGCGAGATTTGATAGATTGGGGAAGATGCCGCACATAGAATTAGAGATGGGTGGCCGAAGTGAAGATGTACAACTAGAATTTTATGTAATCGACGTATACTAATGAATTTGAAGGGCAAATTTTGAGACTAACTTTGCTTTACGAGACAAAATATTGGGTGGTCAAAAAACAATATACCCATAGAATGAGTGTAGCGGAGATAATGATGTTGAGATAGATGAGTGGCAAGACAAGAAGGGAGAAAATTTGGAGTGGCAAGACAAGAAGGGAGAAAATTTGAAATGAATATATTCAAAAAATTTATGTGTAACACCAATCATTGTTAGAAAAATCGGGCGATCTAATTGCTAACCGCTTGGTTAGATTGGAACCGGCCAGTGGTCAGTTCTGGCCGGTTCCAGTTTTGGGCGGCTTTCGTGATTGATTGGTATTTAAAAAAAAAAAATCAAAAAAATGTATATAAATTCCCAAAAATAAGGAATTTGGTTTGTAATACATATTTTAATATTCTTTACATTATGGTAAGGATTAAAAATTGTTTTTGTCATTAATACTCGTTTTAATTAAAATTGATTTGTTAAAATCTATTTTTCTATTATTAATTTTCAACTTCATTTGAATGTGTTTTGTTTTAATAATTTTTTATATGCTTTTCATATTTTAATAGATTTTTTTTGTATCTTTTTTATTTTTTCGATACTTTTTTGATCACTTGGGACTTGCTCAGTTAGAACGGTTGAATTGACTGGTTTACTTGTTAGGCCTGTTAAACCGCTTCCAGGCACATGTTTGGTTAACCGTTCCGATTTGATTTTGTGAGCACCGACACCAATAGACGATAAGATGAGAGAGAGTAGACATAGGTGGGCTTGCCACGTGCGACGTAGACCCAATATAGCACCTGTTAGGAGGTGCGAATTAATTCAAGTGGAAGGCTAAAAAAAGGCAGCGGGTATACTAAAAAAAACATGTTTGGAAGAAGTGAAAAAAATGTGGGGACTTGTGGTCTCACTGATGGTATGAATATAGCAGAATGACAGACCAAGATTCGTGTAGCCGACCCCAACTTATTGAAAAATGGATTTGATGTTGATGATGATGTTCTAATCAATGAGTGGGTGTCGGCCAATGGTGTGTGAGAGAGAGAGAGAGAGAGAGGGTGTGGGGGGGGGGGGGGGGGGTGGGGGGGGGGGGGGGGGGGGGGGGGGCGCGAGATTTTCTGATGGAGTTTAAGCCATGTTGCTAGAACTATCACAGGGCAGTGATTTCATGCAACGATTGTATCATAGTACAATGCAATGACACTTCTAGAAAACTATGTTTGTGGTATTTGTATGACCCAAAATTTTACACACTCTCTTCATCTCAATAATCAATCCCAAAAAAAAATTGTTCCATTTAAATCCTAGATATGGTCAAAATAAGTCCACTCCAAAAACGAATCTAGACCATTCATTTAGTGAATTTCAAGATTTTAGCCTTTATAAACTCAAAATCATTTTATCCTTTTTTAACATTATTCATCTAATGATAATAATACCATCCAAAAAAAATAGAAATGAAAAAATACTTTTAAGGCCTAGATCTAAGCATCTAATCAAAATGAATGGTCTATGTTAATTGGGCTAAAAAAATACTTTCTAAATTGTGTTTTCAAATTTTTATTTTTTATAATTGTTCATTAGAATGAAAAGAGTGTGTATTTCAAAATTTGGATCACATAAATGACCATAACATGGTTTTTTGTAACATGATCTAGGAATCTCGTTGAAGATAGCGACTTAGGGCCTTCTCCATCGTACCTTGTGGTTCTTGTAAAACAAGGGCGAGGAGTGGCTTTTTAAAGAGAAATTGATCAAATTCTCCATGAGAGAACTTCAAACTTTACCTATATTATTTAATCTCAAAATCTCATAGTCTCTAATAAATATTTTGATAAATTGTTGCAAATAGGCAACATGTTAACTAGTTCATCTCTAATAAATATTTTGATAAATTCCCCGATAATAAATACCTCCCAGTTCATAAAACTCTAATCAGGTTGACAACCTACAAATTTTTAACCAAATATATTGCATTTTGCGATTTCGGTATTATGTTGTGTATACCGGACCAAGATTCTTGTAGTTAACTCCATTTAGTTGGAATAAGGCTTTGACAATGATGATAATATGGTATTATGCCGTATATGATCTATACACAACTGAATTATGTATCATGTGCTTTGAAATTCTTTTATATCGATGGTTCTAAATGCCTCTCTTCTTAAAATTGGCAGTATGTCTACTCTTTGGTGACTCACTCATGTCTGACTATCGGTCTTCACTAACACATTGAGGACCAAAACTCTCTGATAAGAGGCCTTGAGAAGGAGGTTAGAGCATCTGGGGTGGTCTATCTCATGGGTCAAGTGGAGATAAGAACAAGGAAAGATTCATGATAAGTTGCTATGCATTATTGAGGTATATTCACAGAGCTGCTATTGCCATTTTGAGTGTGCCCCTTGATGCAGGCTGGAATGAGGTTCATATACTCGGCTTGGGCTCTGGACTAGGGCCTTGTCCAAGCCAAGTAGATTTGCGCGAGTAGTATACAAAACTAATAAATGATTAAAAATCTCCCCAATAACAAGAGAGAAAAGAGTTAAAAATAAAAAATAATATAAAGTAATATAAACTATGAACAACATTAGAAGTTCAAATTGGCTGAAAAAATATATTAAAAATGGATAAAAGAAAAATAATTTATGGCTCAAAACATTTCAAAAAAAAATCTACAAAAAAGGGAAATATAAAAATGAGGCATACAACAAGAAAAAACGTACAAATCATCATGAGAAAATCAATATCATCTATGGATATTTATACACATTTTATAAAAATAAAATTTTTAGTATTTAAGCCATTTTTTTTTCTACCAAAGTTAGTTACTCAGGAACTCTACTTGGCAAGGGGCCGCGTCTGAGTGGACTTGGCTGAGTTTTAAAACCCTAGGTTGGAATATGAGAATATTGTGACATTCTTGTTATAAGTTCTAAATGTCAAATAAATAGGAGTATTCATGTTGTTTGGTTAAGGCAATTTCTCAGTAGCATTCCCAAATTTCTGAGTTCTAAACCTGAAAAGATTTTTTAGTGCTAAAATATGTTTCAAGCTTGGAACCAAAAAGCAGGCTTGGCAATTAAAGTCATTTGACTCGAGTGACAGTAAAATAATTTACTTGAATGCTCTTATTTGTTTGGAGTTTAATATTTGAGAAAGTTAGTTTCTTTGATTTCGGAGGAGATACCTAAACGAAGTTATTTAAAAAAGCAACGACTATGTTGACAAGTCGTTTAAAGTAATGACTTTTTGATATAGTTCAATCATTCTAATGATCTCAATATCATATTTGCTTAGAAGAAAAACAGAAATTACGTTTTCATTATGGTCTGACGGAGAGACAATTACTTAGATATATTCATATTGCTGGAAAAGCGAAAGGGTCAACAAGATAGCATTCTAATGACATTCCTTTATAGATTTTCAGTTTTGATATCTAAGAAATAACGAAAATACTTCAATTGTACCTAACTAAAAAATAAAACATTATGATGGAAATCCATGACTCGAAAAGTACTAAGAAATAACTCTGCCCAAGTTTATTAATACTGCCAAGGTACAGTACATTGGAAATATTCGTTTTAAAGGCTGTTTTCTACGTATCTCTGGGGCGAATACGAATCTGATGGTCTCTACTTCTCAATCCGACGTCAGAAAGGACCTTTGACCTGTGAATACATGAAGCATGTCATCTATACAAGGAATAAGAAAATAGTACTTGGTTATAATATTATTAATGGCCAATGACCATCTTCTTTTTGGATACAAACCGTCTTTTCTTTGGTATCCAAAAAGCATGAACAACACTGCCTTGGATGAATCCCTTATTCTCAACAATTCTATAACCTGCTTATGCAATTCTTCGTACTTTATGGGACACACACAATATTGTGGCATTTAAGGAAGAGTAGCATCAGGAATCATATTAATACTATGCTAAATATCTCTTGTAAAGGGTAGACTCCGGGGCAACTCCTCAGGCAAGACATCCACGAACTCCTCAATGAAGGGTACAACAGGGGAGGAATAGAAATAAAACAAGAATCCTCTTTTACTACCGATGCATAAAAAATAGGGAAATTATTAGAAATATATCTTCATTTTTACTTAGAAAAAAAATCTTCAATTTTTATAAATCTCGTTACACCATTTTTCTTCAATTTTGATATTTTTTTGACCAAAATATCTTTTAAGGTAGTCGTATTATCGTAGGGGCCATTTAGATATTTGAAAATATATTGTTTGTGAAATATATTACGGGCGTAATACATTACCTGCAAATGGATTGTCACTATTTGGGTAGTATTTAAATGTAACTTGGGAAATACATTACTACTGTTTGGCCATGTCTGGAAGAAATATGAGAAATGCATTACCATCCAAATATGAAAAATATGGCTATGTTTTGCTAACATGATTAGACTTTGGTTTCGACAAAATAAGTCATTGGAATAATATGATTGAAATAACATGATTTTATTGTGATAATCTTTATTTTTATTTATTTATTATAGAAGTCTTTCAAATGTCTCTCTAAATATAATTTCAAATAAGTAATCAATTTATGATACAGAAATCAAAAGTTTTATGGTACAAGTTAAAAAATAAGAAGAAGTTTAATTAGTAACCTAGAAGGTTTGGTAATTGCAGTAGAAAATTTTGAAGCATTGAAGACTAATGAGGTATCTTATTTCAATTGAGCTTTTATTAATATCTTATGAGGACTATGCTGTGTGAATTTTTTTATTATGATTGTGTTGTGTCATTTTTCATCGGTTACTAATTATTATTTTTATTACAACCCAAATTGGGGATAAAGGAAAGTAGAATTTTTTTTTATTATAATTGCAGTAGAAAATTGTCCCTAATCAAGGTCTATAACTGTTCAAATCAATTTAGCCTTTTCATTATTTTCACTTACCAATTATTACAAATTTTGTTTTTATATGTGAGGGCTACAACCCAAATTGAGGATAGAAGGATATATAAATTTTTATTATGATTACAATAAAAAATTTTCCTCGTACATCTGTTCAAATCAATTTAGATTCCCCTTTCATATCCCCTACTTTCACTTTCTACTTACCTTAATAATTGTACAATACAACGTATACGTGAGCGAGGGAAATGTTTTTTTTCAACGGGGATAAAGCAGAGAGAGGCATGCGAAAGATTTCCAAAGATTACCCTCAACCTCGTAATAGATTTTTCATCTCTTAGCGCATAATGGATTTCGTGACTTTAGGGAAAATCTCAGTTAATCTTGTGTAATGTCTTTCCATTTTCTTACTGTCATATTTTCTTGTAATATATTGTCAGATTTCCACATACCCAAACGGCCCTTAATGACTACTGCATTATGGTACTTTAAGTGCCGTAATGACCAGGCTAAGTATTGTGGTACTTTAAGTACCGTAATGACCAGGCTAAGTATTGCGGTACTTTAAGTACCGTAATGACCAGGCTAAGCATTATGGTAAGGAGAAAGAGACCCAATGAACATGACGGTCTTTAAAGTACCGTAGTGCTTAGTTTGGTCATTACGGTATCTAAAGTACCGTAATACTTAGCCTGGTTATTATGATACTTAAAATACCATAATACGTTAGTCATTACGGTAATATGACTACCGTGGAAGTTATTTTAATAAAAAGATATCAAAATTGAGGAAAAAATATGTAGACAAGGTTTATGAAAGTTGAGGGTTATTAGAACAAAAATTAATGTATATTTATGATAATTTTCCTAGAAAATATATTCTCTATCCCATTGTTGGCTATTGGAGTAGTAACGGGTCTGGCTGAACCTGGACTTGGACATGACTTGATCCAAAGATATTGGACCCGGACCCAATTGGACTGGTAGGCAGACTTAAACCTGACCACATCCGATTATATATATATATATATATATATATATATATACTATTAAAATATCATAAATAAAATATATAGTTATATATTTAAATATTAAATAAATAAATAATTATACTATTTGGATCGGGTTTATATAGACCCAAACCTAAATAGTATTCAATTCCAATATTTGTACCCATAGCTGGACCCTAATCGGGTCCTAAGGTCTGGCCCATTGCCATCCGTAGTACTTGGCTATAGGCCAAGTACCCTCGTAAGGTAATATTATACCGTATAACAAGGAAGGTCATACTGACACGGGCGAACCTAATAGATACCGACACAGGCGAACCTAGTAGTACATACATAGCATGCATCCATAGGGTAACACAGCATACCACACATACCCCTCATAGGTTTTTCCAATAGAAAAATTAAGCAAAAAAACAAGAATTCGCATAGGTTTGATCATCATTATCATGTATCTTGTTTTGGCTCATCAAAAGATAAAAATCATTTGTGTATTCTTGCACACTCAAATCCTTTTGTCAAAGATGAGAAACAACCGATATTATTTTTGTGCATATTTTAGAGGGTCCAAAATTCTCCTTCAAACATGATTTGTCTTTTTTGAAGCCTTAATTTTATGTTCTCCTTTTCTAAGAGACTTGCTTTGTTGCCACTAAATTAAGGTGATATCTAAAAGTATACGATGAGACTATTTAACTTTGGCATAAGGTGGTCACAATTAATCTTAACCATTGAAAATGAAATTAGATATCTACATTTATTCTATTGATCAAGTTCAAAATTTTTAAAAAAATTCTCAAATTTTGGGACGTATCCAACCTGTCAGATTTCACATTGGATGGTTGTAAATAATTGTGACCTCCTTGTATCAATAGTAAATAGTCTCACTGTATACAATCTCATATCTTTCAACAAATAGGCATAGCTTTTCGGTTGATATCAAAATTGTTATTATGACCCAATTTTGAAAAGAATATGGTTTGTGTGAGATTGTAACCTTAACCAAGTAAAGCACACCTCCAAATTTTGTTATAAGATGCAATTTTGGTGTAAATTTTTTTTAGGATGGTACAAAATCTATTCTCATTTCTAATTATGAAAGTTTGAACTCCAAAAATGGCTCAAATCAAGTAGATCTATAAATGTATAAAAATCTTGAAAATAGACAGTCCAGATAATATATTGCAAAACGTATTGTTTTTGGGACTTGAGATCTTGTTTTACTCCACATCTACATATCTTGATCAAGATGATTAATTGCATGTTTTTCCAACATTAGAACAACTTTTTTCGAGGTTTTTAAAGTGCACTTTGATTATGAATTTTAAGGTTTCAACCTCATATAAACTTTTCCCTTTTGAAAATAACAACATTGAAAATAATCTTTATGGGTTTTCTTGAGCAATCAACATCCAAAAATGCCTCAAAGGCTCTACCTTGGATCAAACCTTGTTGAATTCAATTTATGTAGTACTTCTTTCGGGATTGTATACAATGAGACCATTTACCTTTAGTATATAGAAATCACAACTACTTATAACCATCCGATGTGAAGTCTGATAGCATAGGGGTGTCACAAAGTTCGAAAAATTTGTTTTTGAACTTTAAGCTTGATCAATGAAATAAATGCAGTTACCTATTTCAATATCCAATGATCAATATTAATTGTGATCACCTCGTACAAAAGGTAATGGTCTTATTCTATACTTTCCTATTTCTAAATAAGTTTTGAATTCCTATTGACTTCAAATCTTATTTTAATGACGATCCTTATTCTAACAAAGACATTATTTAAGCGATCATCAAAAACCAAAAACTAAGAAACACCTGGTGATGATTATAAAACTAAAAGACAACTATTGATGATTATGTAAGAACTATGTTTAGAAAACATCTACTGGTGGTCATGTAAGAACCATCCAAAGCTCATAAAAGGAGAGGGAGAGCAATACTATACACTTACTGTGCCCCTGAGAACCAATTCTATACACCTACTCCATCGGGTGAAGAGCTACTTCTTAGGTTCTTTTGTTTTTTAAATTTGAATTTTCAGGTTCCACTTAAAATTCACTAGATGTAATTTCAACTAACAAATTTGGATTTTGAGCTTTTCATACATAGATCTCAACCTTCAATATTAGATGGTCTTTGTTCAATCTTGAAACACTATTTTTTTGATAAATACAAAGTATGATTTGAAAATTCATTTTGTTTTTTATTTTTATTTTTTAGGTTAATCACTACGCTGAGGACTTACACCTTTAAATTTTGGGGTCTCAAAAATATAATTGGATTAAATTTTGCCCAAAAAATAAATGGACAACATGCTCCTTGAAATCAAAGAATAATAATCTTTTTTTTTTTTTTTTTTTGAGAAAGGGTGATATTCATTAAGATAATGAAGAAGTACACCAGTAAAACAAAAAGGGAAAAAAAAACAAAACAAAGCAAAATAAAAAAGAAAGGGAAAGTTAGCACCACGTAGTCAAAACAACACCCACGACAAGATCAGGAAGTAGCTTGTTTAGCCAAAAGGTCGACATTAACATTCACACTCCTAAAAACATGAACGAAGATACATTCTTGATCTCCTATCCTCAAAATAATTTTATCTATGATTACACTCAATCTCCACGGAACCCGAGATGGTTGGGAACACTGTAGAACAACATTGGCCGAGTCGCCTTCGATAATAACCTTCATGTGAGACTGAGCAAGACGCTAAACTCCCAGTTTAACTACCTAGAGTCCAGCTTCATTGATCTCACAAGAATGGAGGCAACCCGAAAAGGACCAAATTACGGATCCATTGTGATCACGAAGAAGGCCACCATAACCGGACCGAACCCCCCTAACACTCCCATCAAATTTCAGTTTCAACTAGCCATCTGGGGGTTTCATCCACATGTGTCGGATGGACGGTCGACAATGTTTAAAAAAGATAAGGTCTTTAAAAGAGGATAAAAGAAGGAGATTAAGAACAATCGTAGGCCCACATGATGGCAATGCACCGAATATTCGAAAGTATGGAGGAACTATCCCTAGAACGACCCTCGAAGGTCCGTAAATTTCTCTCTTTCCACAGGGTCCACAGAGAAGCAACAATTGTAGTCCTCCAAAGGTGACGACCCAGAGGGGGGGTTCCAAAGTTGTTGAAGAAAAATATTGGCATCCTGTGACCAAGGGCCTTGCCAGGCAATCAAGTTGTCAACCCACTCCCAAATTGCAGCAGCATACTTGCATCTAATGAAGAGATGGTCAATGGTTTCCTCGTTCTCCTTACACAACAAACAAACATTGGTGATAATCATACCTCTTCCACGCAATTGATCAATAGTGAGTAGTCTCCTGTAAGAAAAAAGCGGCAAGAAAGATCTAACTTTGAGAGGCGCCTTGCAATTCCAGAATTTGGCAAGATACCTTTTAACCTCAAGTACCTATATTTCCAGATCTCTTTATAGAGAGATTTAACAAAGAATGAGCCTGAAGGCTCCAGATCAACCGATCTTTCTTCCAAGGGTTGAAACAAAAGGAATACAAGGTGTCCATGAGAGTCAATAATTGGGCTTCAACCTGATGGTCCACCCTTCTAATGGAAATAGTGACATTCCAAACAGGTTCGCCATGAATAAGGGAAACCATGTTTGTAACCGTAACGTTTTTTTGATTGAACTTATTGTAAAGATATGGAAACAACATTTTAAGAGGATATTCTTTCAGTCGCTTAGTTTGCAAGAATCTAGTATTTCGACCATCTCCAACCAACCACCTGGAATAAGCCAAAAAGAGGATTCTATTGCCTTGGATACCTTTCCAGACCCTAGAAAGGTGACCAGAGATCAGTCTTGTCGTTGCATAGGGACCATCAGGATCCAATCCATATTTGCCAAAGATAACCTTAGCCCAGAGTTGGTCTCCATGTATGGACAACCTCCACCACCATTTAGTTAGCAGAGAATCGTTAACTGCTTTGAGTCTTTGGATACCCAAGCCACCCATCACTTTTGGTTAGTATACCGAATCCCAATTGATCAGATGCATCTTTTTTTTATTCTGGGAACCACTCCAAAAAAAATTTCTCATTAAAGTTTCAATTTTGGCAATAATAGACGCATGTGCCTAAAAGAGAGATAAGTAATAAATAGGGGTATTAGAGACAATAGCATTGATCAAAGTCATCATGCCAACAAATGACATGTATCGGGCCTTCCAATCGTCCAATTTCGTCTGAGCTCTCTGAATGAGAGGATCCCAAAGCGATCTTGGGGCACTTCCATTAAGAAGGGGCATACCTAGATACTTGGTGGGAAATTGCTCCACCCTGCATTCAAGCCAAGAAGCCCAACAAAAAATTGACGTGTTGGACTAATTAATACCTAAAAGTTTGGACTTGTCCATGTTAATAAGAGCCCCAAAAATTAATTTATAAAGCTTAAAAAATAGCCAAATATTGTGGACATTATCATCAAATCCTTCTAAAAAGATCAGCGTGTCATTCGCATATTGCAGGTGACTAATTATCAAACCATTTTGCCAAGCTGGCAAGCCCTTAATGCAGTTAGAGTCCACCAAACCCTGCAACATATAAATGCTTTCAGCACTAAGGTAAAGATGAATGGAGAGAGGATCCCCATGTATAAAGCCCCTAGTGGTACAGAAGTATCCGTTAGCTTTTCTATTAATCAAGATTGAAACATGAGCAGACGAGAGACAACCTCAAATCCACTTTCTCTATCTCGAACCAAAGCCCATGAGAGCCATAATGTTTTCAAACTAGTCCCATTTTCCACATCGAAATCAATCTTTAACAACAAACCACTAAATCCCAAAAAATTAGTGCTATGGATGCTCTCTTTAACAAGCAAGATACCGTCCATAATATATCTATCTTTAATGAAAGCAGTTTGTGGTCCATCGACGACTTCATTGATCACCAAGCGAATTCCGTTAGCTACAACCTTAGCTAAATCTTATCCAAGCTTGAGAGAAGACAGATAGGCTGAATATCTATGAAAAAAGCAATTGAACCCTTTTTAGGGATTAGAAAGACAAAAATACATGACAAACAATCCCATCATTATAAAATTAGTTGCCATCATGACCAACGGCCTTATCCCAAAGCAATCAAAAAATTGCCTTTCAAATCTCGTCAATGGAAAAGTGACATTCCAAACTCACGATAGAAGCCTAAAAGAGAGCCTTAAATGGCATGTCCCCAAAGTCAAAGGGGAGCCTAGGCTCATACGAAAAAGCTGGAATAAAATGGTTGACAATGGCATCACTAACAGCCAACGGATTATTCATGTCAACATTATGGATAGATAATCCAAAAAGGTCGTTCGATCTATTCCTCGAGTTAATAATAATATGAAAATATTTGGTATTATTATTATTTTTTTTAACTTATTTGGACCTCGATCTATTTCTCAAGTCAATAATAGCATGAAAATATTTAATATTATTATTTTTTTCTTTAACCCATTTAGACCTGGATCTTTGGTACCAAAAAATTTCCTCAAATCTAAAAAGATTAAGACATTGCTTTTAGATATTTTGACATCCACTAGATCTTAGGATAGATCCTCATTAAGTTGTTCCAAGGAGTTAAGGGATGAGATCTCTTGTTCAAGTTTACTAATATTATCAACAACACTACCAAATTTGATTATGCCCTAATGCTTAAAGTTATTTTTCTATAACTTAATTTTACTAGACAAAAAAAAACCTGACCAGCAATGGGGCATAATAGAAGCCCATAACCTATACACAACATTGGGGCGGCGGGGAGGGAGGGGGGGGGGGTTGGCGGGAGGGGGGGGGAGGAAATTTAGAAAACACGCCATTAGTATCCAAAGCCATCGACACATGATTAGAGGCAAATTGAGGCAAGCCTCTAACCATGGATTTGGTAAAAAGCTCATCCCAGATATTAAAAACCAAAAAACGATCCAACTTTTGATATTTTCGGGTTAGACGTCGAATTGTTTGACCACATGAATCCAGCAAGCCATGATTGGAAATAGAACTGTCAAACACGGCCATAGTCGGAGAAATCACCGAAGGAATAAACACTAATTGTGTTCCTCAGACCATATTGACGTCCCTGACCCCACACCAGATAACCCCAACCCTAGAAATAGGGCTAGAGAGAGAGAGTTCAAGAACTATTCTTTCTTACCTGGCACATTCGGCCCATAATCGTTGGATAAGCATCAAACTAAATGAGCAGAACCTAATAAGATAAGAGAAATACAACTAAAGTTCAAATCCAAAACATGCCCAATAAAAACAAAGGGGTTCCAAAGTGTTAAAAGCCCTTCAGATAAACTAGAGGAGGGAGAGAATGCAATGTTTAAAGGACCACTGCCTCTGAAGGTTCTAAAAAATAAAACATCAACAGAATGAAGCTTCATCTCCTGCAAAACAAGCACATTAGGTTTGCAGTGGAGGATCAAACGTGTTAGTGTCCTTTTTTGTCGCATCCTTCCCAACCCCCATGCATTTCAGGAGATTACAAACATTGCAACTGGAAGCCCCTGCCCCTCCTAGTGGTGACTATGGCACCAATAGCAAGGGGGTTACACGAGAGGCCTGCAACAAGCTCCTTGGCTTCCTTCTGCAGCCTCAAGCGCCTCCTCCTCGGCCTCAGGTTCGGTGGTGCAGGCACATCCGGGAAGACTCCTTCTACTAGGTGAATCTCGCCCTTGAACTTCACCTTCATACCACTCAGCATACCAGCCACCCGTTCCCGTACAAGGCCTTTTTGTGGGCCTTAATAGACCAATTAGGAGCATTCAGAGGGAGGTCCTCATTCGACGAGTCCAAATACTCTGTGACCAAAACAAGAGGGGCACAGGGGATGTCTGGGATGATGAAGCATTCCCAAGCTTTGCTAAACTCCCACTGAGACAGAGACATCCCCACGACATCATCAAGAACATTAACAAGTTTAGACATCTATTTCCTCATAAATGTTCATAATGGTGACCATGGATGCCATAGAAGAGCTGTGGATAGAGCGTACGATTCTGAATAGAAGAAGATGAAGAGGACATCAAGACAAAAGGTCCCAAAACAGAAGGATAGGGCCAAGGTCAGGGTTAGGAGGAGA
Organism: Amborella trichopoda; assembly: GCF_054954075.1. Classification (NCBI taxonomy): domain Eukaryota; kingdom Viridiplantae; phylum Streptophyta; class Magnoliopsida; order Amborellales; family Amborellaceae; genus Amborella; species Amborella trichopoda. The sequence continues at coordinate 8,858,893 of NC_142339.1, forward strand.
AGAAATAGGATAATGGAAAGGTATCAATTGCAACTGCACCATCGTCGTCGAAAGGATAGGAAGATCTCGCTCCTTTTCAACGAAATCCATCTCATCATTTACTAAAAGGTAGGCCATAGGATCTAGGCTGGGAGTAGGAGAGAGACAGTCATCCCAGGATCCAACTCAATTCTGCAAGCAAGAATAGAGATATCACTACCTGGCGCCTCATTATCAGGAAAAGCCACACTATCAACATCTTCATAGTCATCCACCCATCGGGGGAGATAAATCGTCACCAAGTCTAGCGACTACCGTACAATCAGGATCAACCACAGTACGATTTTGAACAGTAGACGTTCAAGCAAAAGCAGCGTCTTTACCGAAAGGTTCTTCCAAGGACACGTCGTTTTGACCATAGTTAGCAAAGCTGCGGTTAATCGTTGATTTTTTTAAAAGCGTTAAAAATAACATTTTTTTTGAAAAGTTCATAAAAAAAAAAAACGTGTTTTTTTTATAATAACGTTAACACATTTTTTTTTTAGAACGAATTAAACGGGTCCAAAAAAACGTATTTTTACTTGTATTTTTTTTTTTAAAGAGAAACAAATTTTTTTCTGATATATCTAATTTCTAAAAAAAATATTATTTCCATAACAAAAAATCCTAAAATGAAAATTTTTATCCCCAATATATTTGTGTATCGTCAGGACTTAGGGTTTATTGTCTTAAGAAATTATGTTCTTTTTCATCAAAACCGCATTTAAAAATTGAAGGTATGGTTTTCATTTTCTTTTTAACTTAAACATTTCAATGCTCATTAGTTATTTTGTAGAGGAAATATTGTTTGCTTGTAAATCATTGTATAAAGGAAATTATTGTGTATAGAAAATCATATATATGCAAAGCAAAGAAAACCATACAGATGCAAAAATTAGATTTCTGTGATGAAGAATCTATTTGGATTGTTTAGAAATATATGAACGTCTTTGTTCAAGCATGCCAATGGATGCATTAATTTCCATGTCAAAGAATCATGAGATATTCTCATGGGAAGCATATACATTAAACCTTTAATATTTAGGGCATCCCTAAATGCATACAAAAACTTAAAGAAATTTTTTTTTAAAAATCAGCAAACCTAAATGGATTCTTCTTGCAATCCAGACCCCAGAGTAATTGTAGCATTTTGCAAATTACAGAAAAAAAACTATTGAACCACAATCTTCTTGCTCTTGCAAATTTCAGAGAAAAACTCCATTGAACCACAATCTTCTTGCTCCTACAAATTATAGAGAAAAACCCTATTGAACCACAATCTTTTTGTTCCTCAAAACAATTTGTGTATCATCATTTTATTTCTCTCTCTAACGGAGAAAACCTCCATTTCATTTTCTATCTCTAACAAAGAGAACCCCCATTACATTTTCTCTCTCTAATAGAGAAAACCCACATTTCACTTTCTCTCACTAACAGAGAAAACCCCTTTTTTATTTTCTCTCTCTAACAAAAAAATCCCCATTTCATTTTATCTCTCTCAAAGAAAATCCCCATTTCATTCCTCTATGTATCTTACAGAGGAAACACATGTCTTCCCATTTCATTCTTCCATTTCATTATCTGGAAACACACAATTTCATTCCCCTATTTCATTCTTTGGAAACGCAGGTCTTCCCAACTGCTCCATCCCCAACAGTGGCGCATTATAGATACCCTTAAAGCACTGGAAGCCATGGAAGTTCCTCATAGCTCCAGTTGCTCGATACCCTGTTTTTAATGAAAACATGTATATAAAGTATAAACCCTTATTATTAACCATAGTTATAAGGTGACTCAACGATAGTTAAAGTATTTAATGATAAGAAAAAAATTTGTGCCTTTTTTTGGGTGTGTTGAAATTTGCTACAGCATTTAATGAGAAAAGTTATATGGTGTATTTTTTTGGTATGCATTTAAGTAGATTTGATATTTGTTGAAGTATTTAATGTGAAAATTTATATGGTATACGTTTTTTGGTTTTTTTTTTAAGTAAGTGTGATCTTTATTAAATTATTTAATGCAAAAATTTATATCGGTGTATTTTTTTTTTTGTATGTACTAAGTAGGTGTGATGTTTGTTATAACATTTAATGAAGAAATTCATATGGTGTATTTCTCATGGACTTATTATTTGATTTTTTATAAAGAGCATGATTGCCTAATGTGTGTATACTTATATATTCTTTTTTATTATTAAAAAACAGGAAATAAGATACAATAGTTAGGTCAAAAAGATCCATTTTGGGATTATTGTGAAGAAAGAGGACATAAATAAATTGTATTGCAATTTTTGCGGTGAAAGATTTTTTGCCGGATAACAAGATTCAAATATCACTTGTCAAGAGAGCAATAGAATGATATAAAAGCTTGTCCTCAAGTACCAGATGATGTACAAGATATGGCTATTTCTGCGACACACAAAGTGTCTTCTAAGCCTCCAAAGAAGAAGAACAAAATTTTCAAAATGTTGATCAATGTTCGATAAACTTAGGTACCTCTACTGCCAGTTCCTATTTGCAACAAAGTTTTTTACTGTCATTGTTGAATAAGAAAAGTAAAGATTTTGTTAACAAAGAAGTTGCTCGTACATTTAATATGAATAATATTGCATTTGATGTTATCAATGCACAATCATTTGTCAATATGATAAATGCATGTATCAATTTTGGTCCTACAATACATTGCCAAGTTACTCATCTATTCGTACTAAATTGGTACAAGAATTTAAGACAGATATCAATGTATATGTAGCTTCAATAAAAGAGTCATGGGTTCAATCAAGATGTACTTTGATGTCAGATCTTTGGTTAGTTATAAAATACCAGTCATTCCTCAATGTAGTTGCATCTTGTCCAAAGGGATCAGTTTTTATAAATGCATTTCAGGTATCTGAGCATAGCATAACTTGATTATTTTTTGAAAAGATTCTTGTCCAAGTCATTGAGGAGTTAAGGCAACAAAATATTGTTACTCTTGTGTCTGACAATGGATCAAATTATGTACTTGCTGGTGATCTAATAGAATCGAAATTCTCTCATATTCATAAAATGTGGTGCGTTACCTATAGGTTAAATTTGATTCTAGAAGACATCGATAAAAAATTTATTTGGGTACGAAATGTCATTAAAGATATTAAGCTAATAGTGGATTTTATGTATCGGCATACTATTGTTTTAGATTCAATGAGAAACACACTAATGGAAGAGAATTGAAAAAATATGATAAAACTAGATTTGCCACTAACTTTTTGATGGTTCATTCTGTATTGCAAGCAGAAGAGGGTTTGAGAGTGATGGTTGCATCCTTTGAGTGGAGGGCTATGAATTATAACAAGAGTAAAATTGTACAAAAATCATAGAAACAATTCAAAGCTCCAAATTTTGGAATGATGCGACAGATGCAGTCACTACATTAGCGCCTCAAGGTGTTTCGTTTGGGTGATAGTGAGGGGTCAACCATGGGATATTTATATGAAGCAATGGAAAGGGCAAAGAGAGCACTAAAAATAAATTGTAATGACAATGAATCTAGCTATCTCGAATTGGTAAAGATATTCGAAAAGAGATGAAATGAAAATATAATTCACCCCATTCATGCCGCTGCCTCATTTCTTAATACAACTTTAATGTATAGTGGGTTTTAAACTTGATAATCTTGAAGTGAAGGCTGATTTTACCTTGATTTCAAATTCAATGATCCAGGCAGAACAGAAAATTGTATTCTTTTCAAAGTTGTTGAAGTACCATACGTGGGATTCAATATATTTGATGGTGTTGCATTGGGATTATTGTTAACAGCTCATCCTTATCTTCTTGATTATCAATTTTTTGTATCTTCTTGTATTATTTATTTTTTGTATTTTAAAAAAATAAATTTGATCTTACTTTTAATTGTATCTTGAGTATGTGGCTAAAAATTTCTTATTATGTAGGACTTTGGTGGGAAGTACGTAGAGAAATCATTCCAATGGTTCAAATGGTTGCCATTCGAATTTTGAGCCAACCATGCAGCTCATCAACGTACGAAAGAAATTGGAACACTTTTGAGGCGACTCAAACAAAAAAAAGGAATAGATTGATACCAACTATATTAACCGACTTGGTTTACATACGAATGAACTAGATGATGCCTGCATCGCGTAAAAATGAAATTCGAGATTGTAATGTAATTAATCTAAAACAACTTGATTCATTGCTGGAAGAAGTTTCTGAAGTGGTAGAACATGATGACACCTCTCTTATATTTAATTTTGAATATTTCTAATTAATTTTGTATTGAATATTGGATGACTGGATGAGAGTCATGAGTCATCTAAATTAATTGACTTAATTATATTAGTCTAGTAAATGGATTAGTTATTGATGGTTTTGAGGTAATTTTTATTTTTTAGAATTTCAAAATTTCGAACATTTTAACTTATCCAATTTTTTTACTTTGATTTTTTAAACCTAGTCCAGTATATTGGTGATATCTTTACATGAAATATTTTTGTCGATCCGTATTTTTTATCCAATTTTTTCATCCAACTTTTTAAAATAAAAATGATTTTTTTTCTGATTTAAGATAAGCCGATTTATTGAAAGTCCCTGACTTGCTAACTTTAGTCCTGATACATCCGACGCACTAGAGGAGAAGGGCCTATTTAAGGTTGGGCCATAATGCTTTTTTGAAGGTTCAACTTTCGAGAAAGTGGATTACAAAAAAAAAACCGGGTCATGCATGGTCCCAAAGGACCGCCTAACCTAGGCAAAGAACAATTTGATTTTGAATTTGAATTCAAACCATGCAATAAATGCTCCACCTTGATGCCGCCAGCCATGGCAGGGGCATGGCCAACCTTCTTCAGCTCGCATTCCTGCTTAGAATATCGCTTTTGAGACAGAGTGTGCTTCGAGGAATGAGAGCCCTCCTCGTCCTAAAAACCACCTTCCATTAATCACTGTTTTCCGATGGACGGATAACGACCGAAATTAATCGAAGAATTAGAGGATTCCGACGAAATATGAGACTTGTAGGGAACATAGGGATTAAGGGATTCCATCGAGATAAACAAACCGAAATAATCATCAGCAATATTAAGTAAAAGTTCAGACGGCAGTGGTTGACCCGACAACGACTGAAATTTCATTCTCAAAGTGCCCAAAACAGGACCAGTCGTAATGAACCAATCGATGTCAAGTAGTTTGCCACATCTTCCTACAACTAGGTTGAATACATCCCTAGTCCAAGCCTGGATAGGAATACCCAACACCGTCACCCAAACAACAAGCAAACAAACCAAGGAAGATTTGGCTTCAGTCATCCAACACTCCACAATCATCAACACTTCTTTAGTCCTCTAGAAGTGTTGTTTCATAACTTTATTAGCCACCTTCAGTCTATTAAAAATGACCAATGTTCGATGGTTGCGAATGGATCGACATGTAAAAGGGTCACCCCAGGTCCCAATAGCCTAAGCTTGCAACATATTAAGATTATCCACTGGGGAGAAAAGGAACATTCTAGGGCCTTTGAAGCTGGCAAGCCTAGCTCTCGCTGGCTTTGGGGGGAGCTACAAGCACCAAGATATCAGTAGCACGATTTGAGTTCCACAAAACAGGAGCAACTTTAAGGGGAGGCAAAGCTTTAGGACCAAAACAGATTTCCCTCCGGTTGCTAGACGAGTTACAAGCCTTGGAATACTCACGAAATAGATTATTCTTGCCCTTAGAAGGCAAATCAAAACAGCCTCTAAACGCATGGGAAGAATTCCATGAGCCATTAAGGCCACCGACCATCCGGAGCCACCACGGTCTCCACAAGAATCCGGATAAGAAAGAGACCTATTAGGATTCATGCCCAACTTCCCCATAACAGCACAAAACATAGCACAAGAAGGATCAATGAAACAGAAAGGTCAAGGAAGCAAGAGAAGGGACATGAAAAGGAGAGGAAAGATAGGGAGAAGGAGAGGGAGAGCAGGGAAGTGCCATTTTTCCTTCTATTTCACCCTAAAAATATGACATGACATTGACTATTGTTACACTGCTCTTAATAATAATCTAGTATATAGAGACCTGAATTGTCCACTCTGCACTAAGCAATTTAACAACTTCAGACCATGCGTTAGAAAAAGAGAAAATTATACCCCCTACTTGAAAGATCCTATAAACCACCCACTTTTTTTTTGTGCATCTACCCCCCACTGACATCTACCACCCAAATGGAAGTTGGGAAAGCATAGAATGAAAGCATTTGCCTTTGGTAAAAGGTGGTTACATTAATCTTGACCATTGGATGTAAAATTGAAAGGCTGCAATTATTCCATTGATCAAGCTCGAATTTAAAGAAATTTTTCAAACTTTGTGACATCTAAGCTATCAAATTTTACATCGGATGGTTGTAAGTAATTGTGACTACCTCATATCAAAGGTAAATCGCCTCATGGTATATAGTCCCATGAAAGTTTTAGCTAACATTAGATAAAAATACCCTCAAGTCAGCTTGGTGCTTGGTGTGCCGAGCCAAACTCCTATAAAAAGAAAAAAATGATCCACAATCCATTTGACACTCAAGTGTTGAACTAAGGATGGCAATAGACCATGACCTGATAGTTATACCCAAATGAGGTTTGGGTATGGGTAAAAAATTTGATCGGGCAGGCCGAGCCTGGGTCCAAATCTTGGACCTGAACACTCTTTGGGTCCTGATCAGAGTCCCACATTATATTTTTAAGTCTAATTTATAAAATATATTTAAATATATAGAGAATTTACCTCAATTAATTGAAAAAAATATATGATAATGATGATTATAGAGATAATTTCATTTTTGGGTCGGGTTTGGTCAGTTTTGAGTTCAGGTCTAGGTTCTACAATATATTTTTAGGTCAGGGTCCGATAACTTCAGGTTCAAATCCAGCCAGACCCAAACCCAGACCGAACCTAACCTCTTGCCACCCCTATGTTGAACTAACCTAAAGTAAAAACTTCAGTTTGACAATTCAAGTACTGAACTAACTTGATGACATTTTTGTCCTAGATTGCCTAGAAACTTTATAGGAGGGGGGTTGGTTTAAATGCAAAGAACAATACCAACAGATTTTCGTATGAAAAAATTTAGCTCGGGGTCCTATGTGTAGAAACTTTTAAGAAGGGAAGCACATCAAATGCTCCTTTTAAATAACAAAATAAAATAAGAATATCATAAGAGGGCCTGGGCTTTCCAATTTTCGAATGTCTATGGTTCGAAAATTAGCTAAATGGCTTTAAATATAGGGAAATTATAGAATGAGACCATTTACCCTTTTGATAAATGGTGGGACATTAATCTTGACCATTGAATGTGAAATTGCGTGGCTGCAATTATTCCATTGACCGAGGTCAAACTTCAAAATTTTTTTTTTCGAGTTTTATGACACATTCAAACTTCCAAACTTCACATCGAATGGTTGTAAGTAATTGTGACCACCTTATATTAAAAAAAAATGATCTCATTATATACCTTAAATATATGCCACTTGAGAGACCGAGACATTGATGGAAATAAAAAGTGAAGAGCATGTACACTATGCTCCTGACGGACCTGTGCATCTATCCCTCAATCAGAAGACATATTTACGACGATTTTTTTCAATAAGAAATTTTGGGAACCACATAGAGGTCCTAAACGATTTTAGAGAATTGTTTTTTCTTTTTTTATTCAAGTTAGTTTATGGGCAGAGGAGTTTACATCCGAAAAATTTAGGGTGCTAAAATTACTCGTAGTATCTACCCAAAGGAGAATGGACACTATACTCCTGCAGTAGTATAAAATCCTTTTGGACAAAAACATGGAATTAGAGGACATCAGCTTGCATTTTAAGGCAGAATTAATTGTAGTTCTCTTCTTCCCCATTGACGGAATGGGACCGTACTGTTAATTTCCACAGATATACATCAGTGGTGTATGATGTACCGTAAACCCATGGTGTATGATACTCCCGCCAAGGAAACACGGGCAGCATAAATATCTCAGAATTGAGAAAGAGAACAGAATCAGCAGACAGAGAGAGATTACAGAATCAGGAGGGAGAATTACAGAATCAAGAGAGAGAAACTACAGAATTAGGAGCGAGAAATTACAGAATCAGTCGAGAGATAAATTACAGAATCAGTACAGAGATAAATTACAGAATCGAGAGAGAGAGAGAGAGAGAGAGAGAGAGAGAGAGAGAGAGAGAGAGAGAGAGAGAATTTCACAGAATCAGGAAGGCAAGTTTAATTTCAAGTAAATCTTCCCTGCTACAGAGGGGCATAGAGCATATCAAAATTGAAGAGCGAGTCCTAGATGTATTAATACTACCACAATGGATATACGGTATCTTCCACTGCAAACCCTTTCCTAATTTCTTTTCACATTACCTCCCAAGAATGAATACTCTCTCTAAAACGTACCTGGAAATTCTCATACATCCAGCCATGAGTGAAGCTTCAAACTGAGAAAATCCAAGCCAAAATGAGCAGAGCTAGCAGTCCCAGAGCAAGAACAACCACTTCCCATATCTTGCAAAGCTTAAGACTCAGGTTTATGCACCGCTCTCTAACAACTTCTCTCTCTAGATGATCCACTCTTTTCAAAATACCCTCCATTTCCTGTACGCAGAACACAGTAATATTATCTGAGAGAGAGAAAGGGAGAGGGAAAACTCATCCCAGAGAGAAAGGCAGCCTCAAGCAATATGAGATAGAGAGATAGAGAAAGGCAATCACACATCAAAATTAGAGAGAGAAAGAGTAATTGGAACAAAATACTGATGTCATATGACACAATTCATGGAAGAAAGGGGATTTGGCGAGCGATTACCTCATTGTTGTGGGGATTTACAGGGGGTTTGGAGCTCAACGATAGGAGGAGGTTGGAAGCCTTGAGGCACAGGATCATAGATTGCAGCTTCTTCTGCATATCATTCTCACTCTTCCCTCTTCTCTTCTCCATCCTCTCTCTGTCTCTCTCTTCACCGCGATTTTAAAAGGAGAAAATGGTATTATGAGCCTGTTTTGCCGCCTAAATTTCAAGACGTTTTAATTTCGGGGTTCACTTTAAAAGGAAAAGTTTATATAGACGAGGCTCTAAACAATCAAATTAGAGCCCACCTCAAAAATAATCATCAGAAGAGATTGTTTTGATGCTCTAATGTCCTCAAATTGACCATCTTGACATCAAGATGCATGGACATGAGAAAAAAATGGATTTCAAGTTTTGAAAGTAGTGCATCTTGTAACGCATTTTTGGACGTTCAATTTTCACGATTTTCAAATTTTTATAGATCCACTCCATCTACACTATTTTTAAAGCTTTAAATTTTATATTAAAGATGAGAAAATATTTTAAGGCTGTCACAAATATTTCCAATATTGAAACCTCATTTTTCGACACTATTTGAAGGTGGGCTTTACTTTGATTATGTAGAGCCTCGACTCTATACAAATCGAACCCCAAAATACATGTGGGGTTGGAAATCTACTCATGTTGTATTAGATACCCTAATTTTGAATCCTATCCAAATCCGAGTATAAATTCAATATTTGGATCCAACAAGTCGGATCCGGATCCAAATATGAATTCAAAATATGGATCCGTCTAGATCCAACATCTTAGAGTATTTTACTTTTGATTTTTTTGCAAATCAAAAGATCATGAAATTTGGTAGGTGTCTTCATCTCAATGGAGCGAACCTAAAAAATATCAAAAAAATATTTCAAAAAATAAATGACAAACTACCTCTATAAATTTTTAGGAGGTAGTTTGGTCATTTTATTTTATCAAGAATACTTTTTCTAGGTGCGGCCTTATGAGAATTTGGGAAGCCCCAATTTGGGTGTTAACATAAATTGTAGAAAACTAGTGGCAAATAGAAAGCCTTACCAAATCTAAAAGTCTTAATGCCTCTTATCAATGCCTAAGGAAACAAATAGAGGGAAAATAAGAATTAACTTTGTAATTTTGATTTAGTTCTTTCAGTTCCAAACTTTTTAAACCCTACTGACATCACCAACAACAACAATAACAATGGTGATAACAATGAGAACTATGTATGTCGGATCAGTGAGAGCGGTTAGATCGTATTTAAAAAAATTTAAATACCATCACTTTATCTAGAATACGGGACACTCCGAATATTATATTAAAATAGTGGATTGGTACATAAATGAAATGATCTTTTAGATGTATTGATTTTGAATATTGATTCTTAATATCGAAAGAAAATGTTTTTCAAATTACAACTTTTTTTTCACTTTAAGCTTAAAGAACGGCAAATTAATTAAGGTTATGGGTGGGGTTTGTAGGCTCTAAACAATCAAAGTAAAGCCCACCTTCAAATAGTGTCGAGAAATGTGGTTGCAATACTGAAAAATAGTGTAGATCGAGCAGATCCAAAAAAACTTGAAAAACTTGAAAATCTTGAAAATTGACGGTCCAAAGATGCATTACAAAATACAGTATTTCTAAAACATAAAATCCATTTTATTTTTCATGTCCATGTATCTTGATGTCGAGATAATCGATTTGAGGATATTTGGGCATCAAAACAACTTCTTCTAGTGATATTTTTGAGGTGAGCTCTAATTTGATTTTTAAGAGCCTCAGCTCTATATAAACTTTTTCAATTAGGTAATTGGCAATTAGTGTGAAAAGATACACTAAGACCAATTGATATGAAAATATTCCCACACTTGATATTCATGTGAAAATCATGCGAACTAAACATGCCAATCAAGGTTTTGGAATTTCATGAGTTTGGAAAATTTATGCTTCTAGGTTGCATTTAGTCGAAAATTTGTTCTCATAATTAGAAAGCGGGGAAGAAATCTAAATTATGAAGGTTGTGGTTGGATCTATTGTAACCAGGGGTTTAAAAAATGGTGAGTAGACCTGGAATCGACCACCCTGTGTCGATTCATATGAAAAACCGAAAATCAAAAAATGGTGAGTCGACCCGAAATCGACCACCCCGTGTCAATTCATATGAAATACTGAAAATCGATTAGACGAATCTAGAGCTAAAACGGCGATTTTCAAAAAACATCAGAGAACTCTCTACGCGGTGATGGCCCTGATTGACGCAATAATTTTTTTTCTTCTATTTTGTCAATTTTTCTATTAAAAATTTGAATTACATGATTCCGACCTGCATAGGTAAACACGCTCCAATTCCCATACACTAGCCTACTTACACGTGACCTTCTTTACAAAATTGCTAACACGCACAATTGAGTTGCTTGTTTTATAGGGCTTCTTCATCCCACATCTATTCGATGTGGGACAATTCTTATATATACACATTTACTTTTTACTAGTAACTCGTGAGGTTTTAATAATGTTTAAACTTTAAAGGTGCTCGACAGTGCACGCTCAACGATATACGCTCGATGGTAGTAATTAAATTATATGATAAGAAAATGAAAAAATTATTAAAAATAATAATTGGATGCTCACCATCCCTATCTTTCACCGAAAAAATTTAAATTTATCTACCCAAATAAAATATAAAAACACTATTAGGCTTTTATCGCTCGGAATTATTTCATTATATGATTAATAATTAATTAAGTAGTTAATTGAGATTAAAAATTAGTACTAGCTTATATGATATTAAAAAACAAAAAATAATACTAATTCTAGTTTATTGAATATTAAAAAATATTAGTTTAGAAGATATTTTAAAAGAGAAAAATAACACTAATTCATACCACTTTAGAATTTATTTCTATATTGATAACCAAATCTTTTATTTTGTTTATTTTAATTTATTTGCATTATAAATTATGTGATGTACTATTTTTTCTTATAGTTGTCAATAATACGTTTTAAATTAGATGATATTATAAGATATTTTGGAGTTGTTATTATTTACATAATAAAATAACTATAAAATGTAAACTAACAATTTCAATTTCAGGATATAATATTATAGTTAGTTAGGTTGTAATAATTCTGGATTATAATTAGTTACATTGTAATAATTTGGGTTTTTTTTTAGCAAATTAGGGTTTTCCGCCAATTCGAGATTTTGGTGTCTATTTTTTCATCGATTTAATCCATTATTTATTGTTGTCCATGTATAATTATATACTTCATTCATGATAATTCTATGATTTTTCTTTTGTGTGATGTAAATTTAAGGGTTAACATAAGTTCATACAGAGAAAGAACATCTTAATATTCGCGTATTGATAAAAAAATAAAATTTAATAATGTAGTACCCCTATTTCTTATTGGATTCCTAAAAAACAATATTTATAATGAATTTTAATAATTTTTTTGGATTTTTTTTAAGGTTTAATCATATCGATTCGGTCGATTCCTGATCCTGATCGCCGATTTACCGATCCGAATAGGTTTTTGGGATGCTCGATCTAGGAGCATCGAACCGTTGTTTAAACCACTTATTGTAACCTAAATGAATGTAATCATTTCAAGATGAATTCTAATTTCGAGCTTAAAAATCATGGAGTTGAAAACTTAATCTATAATGATTTTGTTCTATATAAGGAGCAAAGTTTGGAGATTTAATGTGTGTGGGGAGATATTTCTTGTACTCATCAATTGTCAAACCACCTCGGTCATTAAGCTCAATGTCTCAAAGCAATCAGTACACTAAAATAAGAAAAAAAAAAAAGTTTTTGTTACTTAACGAAAAGTTGACAATGACCGAGTCAAAACTCAAATATTACCATCCAATTAAGATGAGAAGAAACTTAACACAAAATAAGAGAAGGGATAATAGAAGAAAAAGAAAAAGTACCTTAAGCGAACATTTTAGCGGGAAGCAACATAAAATAAACATCTTTTCCTTTTTCCCCATATCATATACCCAAAAGACTATCTATTTATTAGATTCTTCCCAGAGGTCTATGAGTGGTTCTCTTCCTAAACATTGATAGTTTAGAGAGACAGTATTGGAAAAAGTTTATATAAGATGTTAACTGTATACTATACAAATAAGATACACCTCAAAGAGAGAGATAATACATATACGTGTAGGATAACTTTATGGAAGGCATTAACTTTATATTATAGAAGTGAGGTACACCTCAAAAATCCTACGTAAAAGGCTATTCCAATGTCCAAACGATCAATTTGCTTTCGAGATGCATGCTATGAAAAAATAAGATTTTAAATCTTAAAAATGGTGCATCTTGCAACACTATATCTACACTATTTCAAAAAGTTTAAAGTGTTTATAGATCTCCTTGATCTATGCCATCTTTGTGTTGGATATGGTGATATTTAAAAATCACCCACATAGAGAAATTTCATATTATGTGGGATTGAGATTGATATTGATAAATTTCTTAAAGAAAATAGAAGTCCACTAAGATTAGGACTCTGAGATGTATTTTTTGGTTCTTGAGATATATGTAACATCTATAGGAAGTTTCATGTTTGATGTGGATTCTTAATTTATATATATAAGATAAAAGTGTACAGAATTGATGTGCCCTATTTGGGTCACCATATGAAAAATGTGACTTCCTCTAGAGAGAGAGGCATGACCTCTTATGTATGAGAGGCAAGACCTCCCATTTATAGAGAATAGAGTTTCCTATAGAGAAAAACTCCATGAGAAGCAAGGCCTCTCCTTTAGAGAGAAGAGAGTTTTCTATAGAGCAAAACTCTACGATATGCCTTCTGTAGATTGAGAGGCTGATTTCTTGTTGAGAAGTGGTTCCCATGAAGAGTTTGGATGGTTTCCCTTTTTAATAAAAGAAAGTCTCTTTGCTCTCAAGGTTCTCCTCTTGGACAGTGGTTTAACTGTGAAATGAAGATAATCTCTTCATGGACAATGATTTAGCTGTGGAATAACAATGAGAGGTCAACGATGGTACTGATGAGGAGACTGATTTAACTATGAAGTGGAGATGGTCTCTTGCTGGATAGTGGTTTAGGTGTGGAATGGAGATGGTTTCTTCCTTTATAGTGGTTTAGCTGTGGACTAAAGATGAGAGGTCGACGATGGTGCTGATGAGGAGATTGAGTCTAAAAAGGTTTTGTCGAAGGTTATAGAGGTTACTCTATGTCTCAAAATCTGTGATGTAACTTTCATTGGTATAGTGGATTTCTGTTTGCTGCACCCGTGGATTTAGCCATTATGTGGTGAACCATATAAATCTTTGTGCTCGTACTCTTTCTTATTTTAGGATTGCTGTTTCTACATCTAAGATGGTTCTTAAATCCTAACACTTTAGAGTTCCAAACTTCATAATTTGGTGTGAAAATAGGTTTTCACATCATTGCAAAGATTTCTAATAGTGAAATGCATATTTGACCGGTGCACATTATTTTGATTGTTTAAGGTTGACACTTTCTACAAATCTCACCATAT